>NC_056725.1:401124740-401184494 GCF_019279795.1 Protopterus annectens
AAATGCAGTATATTTAGAGAAAAATATTCAAATCTTAATATAAAGTTTGCACAAGCTATGGTTTCTAAACAGATATCATTATCTTTTATTTATGTAGTAAAATATCTTTATCATTTTATTTGGTTACATTTTGTCCTAAGTTCTTCCCTTTTTAGAAACAGACAACTACACTTTTCCTGCCCATTCAACCAGCAATAAGTTTTACTTTTAGCTCTCATTTTTGTTAACCAGTACCTTCCATCTTCCATCTTATGCCACTATTAGGGGGAGAAGTGTCCCCCTTATGAGTGTACCTTCTTTTGTTCATCAGTACCAAAATCATACCTACAACCCAAACCATGTTCTTTATCTGTCACCAAGAGTTGTCATAGCAGAAGCTTTTTCTAATCCTGATTTAGGCAATATCAGACGTCTTGTAAATTTTTGGTGGCCTCAGACCCATGAGGGACCACCCCATAGCTCAGAGCCCAGCAAGGAGGAATACCCACATCCCAATCACAGGAATGGATATCACCTGCAGTGCACAGCCTACAAAGAATGGTCGGTCCTATCTGATACATTCCTTTCTGAGTGCTCTGCACATTCAGGAAGGAGGGTCTTCTTACTTCACCAGGCCCTATGACAAACAGAACAAACCAACTGTTATTTGTTGCCTTTTATTTCTGTCCTAGTCTTGCTGTCTTTGAGGTTTGATGGATAATTTAGTACATCTGGACTTATTAATTTGATCAATATCTTTGGAACTACCTGACAGTCATGTTCCTGAAGGGGGAAGGAAGATTTCCCCTTCCCATGAAAACAAAATCACATTCTACTTTCCTTCCTTTCTAACCAGAATTTTATTGGCAGGTATCATACATTGATAAATGCTTATATAGTTATTCCACAAACCATATTATATTCATTATAACAAAATGATGCTATTGGATGAATCAGGCTGATTACCTAATTGAACCTGATTATCCAATCAGCAGCTCAGTTTTAACTGTAATTTGGATCATCTGCCAGTTGCTCTCACCTCTTATTAATTTAGATATCCACCAATAATGACTAAGACTTCAAGAGCTGAGGTGATCAACTTATTCAAGGACCCAGTGGAATATTGCTTTACCCGCTGTATTATCCATAATTATACTATGACCCCCCAAAAACGTGCACGCTGATTGGCCAGCGTGCCCGTTGTAAATCGAGATATACTAATGGAAAAAGGTCCGGTTGCCCGGACTTTTTTCCATTAGTATAACTTCGTTTTAAAACACTGTCTCGCTATGTTAAAGGGTTTAACATGGCGAGACAGCTAAAATAAGCAGCGGAGATCTCCGTTGCTTATTTTAAAGCTGTCTCGCTATGTTAAACCCATTTAACATAGCGAGGCAATGTTAAAAGCGGAGAAAGCAAGATCTCCGTTGCTTTTTTTTAGTGTGTCGCTATGTTAGCGAGACAGTTTTAAAATAAGCAACGGAGATGTCCGTTGCTTATTTTAAAACTGTCTCACTATGTTAAACTCATTTTAAATGGCGAGACACTAAAAAAACGGAGATCTTGCTTTCTCCGCTGCTTTGCACAACTCTGATGTACTGCGCGGCGCAGTACATCAGAACTGCCGCTGATGCCAGACATCTGCGGAAGGGCAGTAAACAGGCATTATACTATGCCATTATTTAAGAAAAGTAACAGTTTCTTTTCTTAAATAATGTCATGGTATAATAGCAATAACCCACTTCTGGGTGTGGGTAATGCTAAATTTACCCACGGTTGGCTTTGTTTGGTCCCTCGGGCTTCGCCCTCAGGACCAAACCACGCCAACCGTGGGTAAATTTAGCATTACCCACACCCAGGCATGGGTTATTGCTATACTATCATCTCAGCAAATCATATGTTTGCTCTCTCTGGTGTGGACAGGATACCTACCCCAGTTTACCTTCCCTCATTCATCATTACCAAAATCAACATCTGCACCACACCCTACCACTAATCTTCCACTCACCAAGCCACATTCTAAAATTAACAAAAATTGTAGGTTTTCCCTCCCCCCCAAGATCAGGGTTTTACCACAATAGCTGTTCCATGCAACTCTCCTTTTTGCCACCTATCTAACCCTATCCTAGACTCCCCTTTCTTTCTTTCTTTCTTTCTTTCTTTCTTTCTTTATATATTTATTTATTTTTGTTATTCCACTCTGCTTTACCTACTTCCATTGCCAGTATCTTTGCCAGTCTCATTCATATATATGTTGGCTCTGCCTAACCTACTTCACTAAATAAACGCACCAAACAGGCCCTGCAGTAACAAACAATTAATCAACATCCCTTAGATTCCACTTAGTCAAAAAAACAAATTAAATGCTGTTAAGGTGATGAACATGATTTGTATTGAATTTGCACATTTGTCTGTGTAATGTGATCCTCCATCACCACCTCACACCACTATTATTAATTAACAGAAGGTCACTGTATCACTGTGTAAGGTTAAAGCCTATCTTAACCAATGTCCTTTTATTAATGTCTTTTCAGTCAAGTGCTTTTATCAAAGCATCAATAGTTGTCTATAAACTGATCTACCATCTTCAGTGTTTTTGAATGATACTCAAGTGGAATGTGGTCAGATTCTATCACATATAACATCCATATATGCATTCAGAAAAGTTGTATAGCAAGACCACAAAGTCCCACAGTTCTTTTTCTATATGTGCATAGCATGCTTGTGTTTCTGTCAGTGGTATAGATCCACATGTTACAAGAAAATCCTCCATTACTAATACTACTGGTAGGCTGGTCTGTCTGGCTCATGTAGGACGTTTGACTTATTGTCATCATAATATTTCAGGGTAGGAGCTCCATTCCAAAGCTGAATTTTTGTTCAGATCCTCAGAACTGTTCAACATTTGCTTCAAGCAATTGTCACAGTACCACTGTCACAAATTAGGTATGAGTTGTACATGATACTGCACAATTCTCAAGAGCTTCTGCGAGTCTTTGGAACACTTTGTATCAGGGATATTTTATCTGCATGACAAATATGATTGTCAGAATCAGGCTGTATGTCATCACTTGTGAGCATTTATCTCGTGTACATTATAAAGCTTACACTTCTCCTTTGAGTTTGGTTTTACATTATTTTGTCATAGTCTTTCCAACATCTCTCCAGTGATTGTACTATCTTATATTTTGTTTTAGTTTTATCCATATCATTACAGCATTCCTGGCTACTACATCATGGCACCTTACTCTCTTGGTCATCTTACTTTAGATTGTAATATACTTGTTTATTATTATTATTTAAACTTATTTAATGCCTTTGTAAGAATTTATACTAAATATTGCCATATTTTGTCTACTCTTTTATCTACATGCCAGTCAATTCTCTTACACTCCACATATCTATTACATTATCTAGCTTCATAGTTCCACAGTTTCATAGTTTTAAAATATCTGTGCTCAAACCCATTAAAGCACATTCTCCAAATTTAAATTGTATACTTTACTGACCATACAATTGTTCAGTGTAGATTTAAACATTTGTAATGGAGAACGTTTGTCAACTACCAGCAGTAGTTTTTGTCCAAGACCTAGCCATTGATTGTTTGATATAGTTAGTTCTTTGTACATTTCTGCTAAGTTCTATTTTGTAACTAATGTCATTATTCCCTGAATGTTTTATTCATAACAAGTTTGACTTTGATCAATATTGCTTTTAGTTATCCATCATGCAGATACAGTATATAAGTCAAACTGAACCTTCCCTTCAACAGTAATGTATGGGATACAATTATGTTTCACTAGATGAGTATAGGATTGTTTCTTAAGTTCAGTTATTATTTTAGTAAACTTTCTCTGTACTTTCATGTGTTAATAAATCACTCCCTAGAATATGAACAAAGTATAGAATTACATTCTAAAACTGGTCTTATATAAAAAATAAAGAGATGCTTCAGTGCTCACAGAGATTTAGTTATGTTTTGCTTTACAAGATAAGTACTTTGAAGGCTTTATTTTTTAACATTATATACATGGTTTTTACGTAAAAGAGTATTTGATGTTATAATACACAAATCTTTCTATTTTTGAGGTACATTTAAATTGATTATTCTCAAAGAAAGGGTATAATCTGTTTAAGCTAGACCATAATATATTGCACCGCTTTTACCCATATTAATTTTTATTCCTGTGTTATTCAACCACTGTGCTAACTGGATACAATAGTTATTAAATACTATATGATCAGTAGTATATGTCAAACAAACCCCAATCTTGATATCATCAGCATATTTGGAGATGCAGTAATGCTTAATGATTGAAAGAATGGAAATGCATAATTGAAAAGTCTCAGTACAGACCCCTGTGGTACTCCCATATTAATGGTAAATCAACCAGAATTTAATCCTAATATTTTGACTCTCTATTTCTTTTTAGTAAGCCAGTTGTTAATACAATGCACAATCTAAAGGTGTGTATTTAACTTATTAAGTGAGCTAATTATCTCATGATGGGGTACAATT
Organism: Protopterus annectens; assembly: GCF_019279795.1. Taxonomy (NCBI): domain Eukaryota; kingdom Metazoa; phylum Chordata; order Ceratodontiformes; family Protopteridae; genus Protopterus; species Protopterus annectens. The sequence continues at coordinate 401,129,239 of NC_056725.1, forward strand.
TCAAATGGTTTAGTTAAATCAATAAAGATAACACCAACCCCAATACCTTGCTCAATGGCCTTCCTATCAAATTTATAGAATGTTACTACATTATCATGGTAGATCTTCTTTTAACAAATCTAGATTGATGCGTATCTGTTCCAATCCCCAAATTTCCAAGGTTATCTAAAATATTCAGCAAACATTTCTCAAAGCTTAGCAAGTAACATTGTTAGAACTACTGTTCGGTAATTGCTTACAGTATAATACACATATAGATATCTGTTATGTTCATAAGCTTAGAACTTTTAGGAGCAATACTCTTTAAAGTGAGTTGAATAAAATAGTTAAGGAATAATGAGAAAATCCATAAACATCAAGATGAAATTTCCAGGAATTTGATCTGGATTTGTATTGCTATTATCTCTTTTTTTTCCAAGAAATTATGTGCCATTATGTCCATAATTTCTGGACAGTGCTTCTAGCAGGTCCTTGAGTAAGTTGATCTCTTCAGCTTTTGAAGTCTTAGTCATTATTGCAGTTTTTATTGGGCAAAGATTATTATGTGTGTTATTATTGTTATCAAGCTAAAATTCTGAAAAATAGTACCCTAAAGCATTTACTATCTCCAAATTTCCACTAATTATTTTATTATATAAGTGAAATAGTCCAATGTATGAAATAATACTTTTACTATGATTTACAACAGAAAAAGTAACATTTGAGGAATTAGACATTTTTTCATAAACAATTTTTCCTTTCCTTATTTTAAACATAATCCTCATTATAATTTAATCTAAGTGATCGTGTGTTACATTTTTTTTTATTTAAAACTTCTGCTTTTCTCTTAATAGTTTTGTTAAATGATAATTCTACCATGGTAGAGTGACATGTCTGATACTAAGTGTAGTTGTTAATTTCTACTTGTGAAAAATTTTTACACGTGGTGCTTAAAACGTTTCACAACACCTAACTGTATCATTTGAATATATGATGTGCTCATATTTTTACCAAACTCTGCAATATATATATATATATATATATATATATATATATATATATATATATATATATATATATTTTTTTTGTGCGTGTCTTGGTAAGATCATATTTTATTATCGTTGTCTTAGAAAAATTGCTAGTAGCATGGAAAAGAAAACAAAATGTATTATGTTCAGAGTTTGCCAAGGGCTGAAAAAACTTAATTGGCATACTTTATTAGGCCACCCATGTAATTAATAAATCCAGTACACTGTTGCATCTAGTGAGGAAATAAATCAGTTGCTTAAAATCCCTTTTTGCCAGAAATCTACTATAAATGAACTACAACAGTGTCACAATTAACATTGGGAAAATTAAAATCAATCACTATGACCATATTTTTCATCTATGATGTATACTATCAATAAGCATTATTGTCTGTGTTACTACTAGGACTCTTGTAGCAAATCATCAAGTTAAGCCCTTGACCACTAACAATGTCCACAATTCCTCATAGTATAGTCTCAGTTTCAGTATCACTAAATATTAACCTAGGTTTCAATGAACAGTGTGCAAATATGATAACTAAATCTCTTGTATTGATATATTCCTGGTAGGGCAATTAATTTATTTGCATTGCTATTCAATTAATGCACATTCACATAATAAATCTTTATATTATTTTCCGGTGATATGACTACTTTGCTGCTTATCATTAACTTCAGGATATACTCTAAAACATGCTTCATCATATCCTTTATTTGTGTACTTTATAGTGTTCCTCCTGTATAGTTTGAATGGAGCTTATTTCTATCAAAATATGATGCATCCCAGAATCATATATGTCAGTGTTATTTTCTTCACAAAAAGCACATGAATATTTGTTTAACAACCCTGCTTTGAAGTACTGTTAATCCACTACATTAGAAGAAGGTAAGATTTCACTTAAACATAAATCAACATTTTCTTCCAAGCATGTCAGCTAAATCTCAATAATATTATATATTTTGGACTGTGGAGTTTGACTTAAATCATTTATTCAACTGTGTAGTATTACTGAATAGAAAAACAATCTCCCATGTAACAGTTCCTTAAGATATTTAATATCAGATAATTCCTGGCAAAAATTAGCCTGCATTCCCCTAATTCTACTCTGCCATTAGACATTTTATTCTGGCATAAATTATTGTAGTTTGTTTTCATTTAGCACTTTCTGATAATAGCAGATTAACATCAATTTAATTTGTTTTTCAATGCACTTTAAACTTGATTCACTGTAGTTTCTTTATTTTATATCCATTTTTGCCTTTCTTTTTGAGTTACTCGCCATCCAGTTGCCCTTAACATCCAATAAATTCATGTTTGCAACTGAATTATGAGTTGCTAAATCTACTGTAGGCATAGCAATTTCTCTTTTCTCCATCAACTCACACAAATTGTTATTGGAGATATTACTCAAATCAACATTACAGATTTTGTTGTAAATGATCAGTTTGAAATCCTCTAGAAATACTGTTAATGATTTTTAGTTTGAGAAAAACTATACAGTAATAAGATATTATTGTTGCAAACGATGCACTTGTTAAAAACAGATTCTCTTAATTCCCTTTGAGAGTCATCATTCAAAATGTCTTCCTTCTGTAAACTGTTTAATCAACAGTTTAAATCATCTAGTGACATACATGTATTACATGATGTGAGATGTAAATTAGAAAATACTTTCTTTTTTAAACTGCACATGCAACATTTACATCATTGCAAGATTGCATTCTTTTCCAGGAGTGAGAAATTCTACACCTGAGCTATTCTAGCCATAATAACAACTACAATGAAACTATAAACATACTAGCTGACATAGAGTCTGTGTTGCCCTGTTCTTTCTGTTACATATTCATGGCATGCGCAGAGTGCGTGACCACTACTGCTTGCATCTGAAAAAAATGGCCACTGGGCAGCCTTATTAATACCTGCAGAACACAATGCAGGAAAGTGCAGGAAAAAAAAGATTTTAAACAAAATAAAATAAAAGGCCAATGCCTCACTTCTGGAGGAACACATTAGTAAAATAAATTGTTTAAAACCACAACACAGAATTTATTTTACAGTTTGCAGTTGTTAAAGCAAATGATTATATTGTAGTGTAGCACCCCCCCCCACCCATTCTAAAGTTTACACATGTTTTGAATATCCCTGCATGATTGACAATCAATTTGGGAGTGGTATCATTCACTGAAAGACTATGCATTTTAAATATTAAGTCAGGAACAAGCTATTAATACACACATGTAAAATTTATTAAATACATCTAATAAAGGAGTTTTTAGTATTGTTATTTCGGACATTACTGGCATCATACATAAAGTTCTCATGGTGAATGTCAGAAGTAGGAAGGACAATTTATAAATATTACTCTAATTCACTTTAAAAGTTAATAAAATAACAGGTTTTGCATCAACATATGTTTTCTGAACTACAAGTGTTATGAAACTGTAATGTATGACATTTTTGTCCAACAATAATCTTTAGTGATTTTTACCAAAAAATCAGAAATTTTCTGAGATACAAGACAAAATATGATGCAAAATCAGGGATATATATATATATATATATATATATATATATATATATATATATATATATATGTACACACACACACACACACACACACACACACACACACACACACACACACACACACACACATATATATGTATACACACACATATATATGTATGCACACACAGTGGACTAGATTTTACTTTGTTTGCTAAAATGAATGGCATTGGCCTTGGCCATGTGCTCCAATGAACTGTTATTACATTCCAGACTGGATATGTAAAAAAAACATGTAAAACAAAAGTTTTTATTGGATCTGAGATTTATTTAAGATGGGTAGCAGGTTGACATTCTGTTATGAATGCCCTTTTGACAGACATAATGGGCATATATATTAATGGGAGTGTGTGCATTCTTGGACTGTTGTACCAGTCTGTGGGTGGACTATTGCACTGCACATCTCAGGGGGTACATTTCAACAATATAACCAAGCATGTTGCCAGTCACAGACATGGCTGCATGATAGCACCCTGCCAAGCTACTAGTTCCTGTAGAACACAATGCAGGAAGTGCAGGAAAAAATATTTCAAAATAAAATCAAAGGCTCGTGCCTTGCTTGTTGAGGAATGCACTAGTGAAATAATTTCAAGTCATGACATGCACTTCACCTCCCTGTTTGCAGTTGTTAAAAGAAGCTATTAATAATTGATTTTTTACATGGCATTCTGTAGGCCATATGATTTTCTCTTGTTTGCATATCATTCAGATTTCAAAACTCACAAGGCAGAATTTAATAAAGCCTACACAGACTTATTTGCTGTGTAGGCATAGTGGCATGGTGCTTACACAGAAGTAAGCAGATGTGCAAACCAGAAAGTGTCTGTGGCATGCAAATCATCTCATAAGCAGGTGAAATGCATGCAAATGAGCACGTAGAGCAATCCAGTTGGTGCCCATAATGTACATGGAAAAATTCCATGTACAGGAAGTAAAAATGACACCAGTTGCTGTAAAAGTGCAGTTACAGTGGCAGAAATAGTACTGAGGACACATTTATGTATAAAAGTAACCACTGTGTGTACAACACCATATGGAAAATAATGTAAAAAAAAAAAAAAATATATATATATATATATATATATATATATATATATATATTTTTTTTTTTTTTAATAGCTTGGGTATGTTTGTGCAGTGCACCGCAGTGCTCAAACATGCCATTATGGAAAAAAAAAAATTAAAAATATTGTAAAAAAAACAGAATTTGTGAGAATGTAACAGTACTGCATTACAGAACCTTGTGTGGAGTACAATGCTGGACTGCTGTGGTTGCTAATGAAGCAGGGCCTGAATCCGTGTAGTTACCGAGTACTGTGCATGGATCTGTATGCAAATGAGTCGTAGGTTTAGCACAAATGGGTATCTGTGTCTGCAGATCCCATCTGTGTAGGCAAAGAACCATGTTGGTGTCCACAGAAGAGTTTTCTGACATCAAAAGGGGGTGTCCATAAACTTTTAAGCTAATTGGAGTTTAGCGGCGCCTGTTTGCTCAGCAGGGGGATGTGTCTGCTGACTACTACATTTTGTTTATTTTCGAGGCATGTGTTTCAGTGGGTTTGAGCCTCTTTGAGCATGATTGCACAGTGCACAGCCATGCTGAGTGTGACCTGCCACAGGGGTGTGTCTAATGATTGCTGAGCTTTGTTTATCTTTGATGCACGGGTTTGTGTGGCATGCCACAGTGCTCAGCAAGGAGGGCTGCCAAAAGAAAATTGTCTGAGAAAGCCAATGATATATTAATTACTGATGAGCCCTGTTACACGTAAACTAGGGCCATTAAACCCCTTAATGATATACCTTGCAGGTGGAATGCATCATAGCAAGCCAATGACACAGAGTACACCTACTGCAGAACACTATAACGTATGCATACACCCTATAATCACATTTGTCTCCATACGCTGCACCATTGGAGTACAGACTTGGGAATTTTAACCTAGAGAATGCTAGTGGCTGCTGCAGGTCTGCTATGCATTTATGTGCTAGATGCTGAGGTCAATGCATTTGCTGCTGATGCTGACCATAGTCCTAAAATCAGAAGGAGAAGAGTGTTCAGGCCCAGGGTAACCTATCAGGAGCTAAATGAGCTGGAGATTGAGAGTGCTACAAGATGGACAGGGATATGCTACAACAACTCGGTGAGCTTTGCTGCCTTCAACTCAGACCGAGAGCCAACAGAGGGGAACCTATCCCAGTGGAAACAAAGATATGTGTAGTCCTTAGGATACTAACTACAGGTACTTTCCAAAGACCAACTGGGGACATGATTTGGGTCTCACAGGCATCTGCTTCCAGGGTACTGCACCAGCTCCTAGATGCCATGCTACCACAGGTCAGTGACCACATTTGTCTTCCATACACCCCTGAGGAGAGGGCCAGCAGTATGTAACTCTTCTACCATGTAGCTCATTACCATGATGTACTGGTTCCATAGATTGTCCTCATGTACACATCAAGGCACCACCTAGTGAAAAGGGAGAATCTATGTCAACCGCAAAGTTATCACTCCATCAACTGCCAGGTTGTGTGCAATGCCCAGGGCATTATCATGAATGTGTGTGCTGGCAGCTTTGACAGTTATCATGGCTCCCATATCTGGCATGCATCACAACTGTACCAGATGTTTGCTAGAGAGACATCCCACACTGCCATTTACTTGAGGATTCTGGCTACGCACTGGGAACCGTGGATGATAACACCCATCAGAAATGCACATCCACCCACCAAAGAATGCCATAATGAGGCATACAGACAAACAAGGAACATCACAGAGTGTGTGTTAGGGTTGTTGAAGTCATGGTTCCAGTAGCTCAATATATCTGGTGGAGCCTTGCAGTACTCTCCAGCCACATGTGCATAGATGTTCAGTGTATCTGCCATGCTACACAATAGGATCCTGTGGAAACAGCTGCAGCAGGATCAGCAAAGGGAAGGGATATACAACTCCTCACCATTGCCTAGGTCACCACAGCCACACCCACAGGGGGGCTCAGAGGAGGAAACCCCTAAGGCTGTCCCTGTAAGCAGACATATGCGTACCCAATATACCCTGGCTTTGGCCAAGAGAGACAAAGCACATGCAATGTGACAACCTATGGTGCTAGGGAGTGACATCATACTCTGACTCACATACATATCAGTAAAAATGATGCCAGCCAGGCCACACAACCTGTACCTCACCATTTATTGGCTGTGGACTGCCTGCATCAGACAGAGTCAGCCCCGAACTGCAGGTCTGTCAGTTGCTACATTCGCAAGTTAAGTCACTCTCCTGTACACCATTTGTAAGGGGTACTATAATATAGTAACACATGTATGGACCTGCTGCATGTATGCAAGGGAATATTGTGAGCTATATATAGTGTGCTACTGGGCTACTTGCAGAGATTTATAGTGGAATACTGGGCTACTTGTACAGATCTAACAGCCACTTGGGACAACAGGTACTCTGTTGACTAGTATGTGCCCCATAAGAGCCACTAGGCCACATGGCTGGAAACTCCACAACAGTATTCTAGGGAGATGCCAAACAGTGGGGTCACAGGACAATCACACAATTGTCTATGCCAGCAGATCATAAGTTGGTCATCCCCCACCCCAGACACATCAGTGTTGCCATACAATTGTTGTAACAGTAAGTCTGCAATGATATACCCACAGACCAGAAAATTCCCCTATATTGTTGATGGTGTGAGGGAGGAAACGTCTCTCTGTCTGGCTGCCGGTGTGACTCAGTGGGCCAGGGACAATACCATGTGTGATGGTGTTGATGGTTTGAATCTGGCAGCATTCAGTATCTTTTGCATGTGAGGTATGCATATGGTGATAGTCCAACAGACTGTCAGAACCCCTCAATCTGTTACTGCAAGAAAGCTGGATAAAGACAGAGTGAATGGAGATACTAAGGGTCATACTTACAGACAGACATTATACACACTTTGAGTAACCTAGCAGGTGGCTAGTTTAACAGCAGGCTGCAACAGGTCAGATTAGCTGCAGGATGAAAAGGCCATCAGTTAAATATGTCAGTAGGTACAACAAGTCGGCGACCAATGTACAGTATAGTACTGAGAAACCACAAATGTATGAAGAACACAGCAGAGATATGGGGTGAAATGCTGGACATTCTGCCAAAAACATGTACCGGGAGAGGTATGTGGACTATCACACTGTGTATGGTGTTTTACCATGTACCCCAATCACATCATATCTCTCAACCTCTGACAACAAGAAATCTTTTGAAATAAAGTGAATAAAAGTGGGACCAAGGCCCACAACTTGGGACAGGTTTTAAATAATTGCTCCTACAAGCATAGAATGTGAATAGAAGAACAGGTCCTGCATTTGCATGATTCTTCTGCTGTTCACGGAGTCTGAAACTCAAATATCTGTCAGTATTAATTTACTTCAGTCTTGACTGATTTGCCACTAATTTGCCAGAAAACAGCAATGTTACATGAAATGGACCAAAATATGCAACAAGAGTCTGGACAGTGTGCAAAGCTCTCCACAGTTCTGAATTATGAGTCACATATTAAGGTCAGCAAACAGGCGGAGAATGCCTTGGACAATATCAGGCAACTGCAGTATTGTGGTAACAGGTGCTGCATTCAATGGCCTGCAGCACACAATAACCACGGACTGGAGTGCAGGTAGCTCTGGCCTAGAGTCACTTTGTAAGTACTGACAACTACACTGGGCATGCTCCTACACTTAGCTAACTTGAGCCCAAATATGTTGCCTCTTCCACCCAAAGACCTGCTATGTGGAAATATGTCTGTACAGACATACAGCTCTGTACACATATCTGTCTCTCCCTATTCCACTCAGGCTTGATTAGTGTCTCTATTAGTATGTTGCATATATATATATATATATATATATATATATATGATAACAAGATGTATATATAGCTATATAAAGTAAAGTGATACATAGACTCCCCACATGCTTCTGCATAACACATTTACATTACTGACACACACAACTACATTTAAGGAGACAACCTTGTTATACACTATTTTCTATAAATATGGGCAAGGATGTACAAATGTTCCCACATACCCATGAATGCTGGGGTTATCTGCACATACACATCACAACAGCTGTCTGATGGCACTAGACCAAGGCAGCAACAGTAGATAATGCACTCATCCACGGACTCCTGAGCCTGCGGGCTGTCACCCTGCAGACAGACATAGGTACACATGTGGTGTAATGTACAATGGGTTTAACATAGTCCTTGGAGAGGCCATATTACCCCTGGCCACATGTCTGCCTATCAAACTATGAACAGCCACATGTGGCCAGACTGATAAGTGTACACACATAGCAGGGATATTACCAGGTATTCCACCCCTAGGAGAGTAGATACAATAACATTATCAAGCAGTATCACTCTGTAGGTCACACATGCTGTCTAACACAAGTCCACTTTGTGTACTCTACAAGTACTGTGCCTGCATCAACATATACAACAGACATGACCAATTGCATATGCAGTAGGTACTATGAGCTGTAGTGTGTAATACCAGATAGGTAGGTAGGAGTTCTAATCTCACATCCTCCAACTCTATGTGTGCGTGTTTCAATATATCCTCTCACAGCACTATGGGCAAGCACATATGGCCTGTCTCCATGCAATGTTATTCATTTTATGGTCCTGTGACTGGCTGCTGGCCTCTAAATTCCCAGGTGACATGTATCAAGGGTAGTAGGGTGTCACAGGTATGAAATCATGATGACGCTGACTGCCCCCCATTGTCCCTGACACACTGTTCTACACATATACACCTAGAGATCATGCACATATACTAGCATACCTTACTGATATCATATCGCTGCTGTGTTGCATTGCCATCCTGTGCTGCTGTACTGCCACTGTATGTCCATATTTGCACCATTCAGATTCCTGGGACAAAAACATACACCGCTCCATGATACACCAGTTATTCTATAACACTACCACCAGTGTACCATCAGGCAACAAAGATATGCAACGTTTGATGTGCAGCCCTGATGCATGCCAGCATACAGTACCTGTCATGGCCCACAACAACTGCCATGGCATAACACTACTGCACTACACAAACACATGTAAAGTTATATAGTCACCCTGTGCATCAGACACATATATGCAGGTCCCTGCATCAATGGCATGGATAACAGGAATGTGCCACAGATATCATCACATGCACAGGATGTAGTTTGCAGGTGCCAGAGGCGTAGGCTGTGCCAAACAGTTGACAGCATGTGTGTGAGTCAGTAAGGGGTGCTAGTGAGATGGGCCATGGAGAGGTGCTGTGTGTGTGTGTGTGTGTGTGTGTGTGTGTGTGTGTGTGTGTGTGTGTGTGTGTAGGTGACCTGCATGTGACAGTGGTGTTGAAGTGTGTGCATGTACACAGTCAAGCTCAGTGCTAACTCTACACATGCATATGGTGGACAGCTGTGGAACATACATGGTAGAGTGAATAGTTCATCATCTCTGGTCACAAACACGGGAATTGGTTTCATCAGGAGTAGTAAGGGTAGCACCATTCCAAATGTCAGATGCAGTGCTAGTACCTGATGGTGACAGCTGTCTGCTAGGCCTGTGTCCCCCATGTGGCCACCCAGGACCATGTACCCATGGCCTGCCATTTCATGGTGTGGACAGCACACCTCCCTCTGTTTCCCTGGAGGTACTACCACTACAGGAATGTGAGTATGCACAGCCATGTGGACTCCCAGCTGATTGTGTTGCTGCCCTACGTCCACATGTCCAACACCAAACCACATGTTCCAGCACAGACAATGTGCACTCAAAGACAGACACTGCCTGAGCCCACCGTCTATCCACTACATGAGTGAAATGGTCCATGGTGACACAAATGTGGTGGAGAAAGCCACAGATGTCAAACTGTGCTGCATCTGTAACCCTAAGCATCCATCTGGTGCTGCATTCAGCTCATGCCTGTGCCTCCATGAAAGCCCGAAACATGTGAAGAGTGACGAATGATGTGATACCTGCAACAGGAATTGGATGGGCAGCAGTCTTCCTTCAAGCACCCGTGTCAGTCTGCCTGTGTGGGACCTCACCAGCTCTCTGGCTATGGCCAGTGTCTAAACTAACTGACACCATAGTTCTCACACTATCCTGTACTATGTCACCACCCTCTGACTGTCCAATAGCTATGGCCTCTGGTGACTGGGTATGTGTGGGTGCACTGACTGTGTGTGGGGACAATGGGGGCAGAAGAGGGATGTCAACCTCTGGGATGGATTCAGCCACTGACAACCCCACCTGTGCCTCACTATGGCAGCCATCATCATCCGAGTCTGATGAGACACTGATATCAGGTAGTGAGAGGGACAGACTCCAACCCTCCCTGTTCACCTGTGGGAAATAAGACAAAAGCAGTACAATACCACCTGCAGTATTATGTATGGTAATCCACACAGATGCATACAGATGTGGAACCACAAGTGCATTACATGTCCCACATCTTCTCATCTTTGATCCCATGCACAACACACACACTCACAACATACACAGACAACACAGGTCCTGTATAACATGCATGCCACCTACATCCGGGTAACATCACCAGTCCAATACACCTGCAAAGTATGCAATATGACAGTGTATGTGACAGAACTACACATAAAACCCAATACACCTATCTTGACAATGATATGCCAGTTGTAATAGTACTGCCTCAGGTATGTACCTTCTTCCTGTTGTGTTTGAAAGTGCATCTTGGGGTGATTGCCTCATGTATAGCAGGCTGTGTAGTTGCTCATAGCTATAAGTGCAAACATGTTAATGTTTGTACAGATACACACTTGTCATTCCCTAGACTATGCACTGCAGTTAACTGCTCTGAAATGGAATATACAATTATTCAACTCTAGCTAAGCACAACAGTTGTGCAAAAGGCAAAATGTCAACCCTTAACATTCATAGGGTATATCTGATCTGGCAAAACAAGTGTGTCACACTTACCAGGTACAGGATCATGAACTCTGGCCACACTTGATGTACCTGTGAAAAGCTGAGGGAGAGGTATTTTCAGCAACATCAAATGTTGCAGTGTTACAAGGTAATATGTGTGTATATCCACATGTACAGTAGCTAATGTGATACTGGCTATATTGCTGACATTCTAAGTATGTGTTCACAACTCTGGGTAAAAGCCAACCCCCCCCTCCAATGCAGACAGATCTGACACCCATGTACCCATCTGTAGAGCCTGCCACAATGACTGCTAATGTATTATATTGGTGAACACAGTAAGCTTACCTGGACGCTCCTCTGATGTGGGCGCTATGGCAGCCACCTCCAGGATGTATAGTGTGATGGTTGGGTGGGAGCTGTGGATTGATCCTATGTTCATCAGGAATTCCTCTGTGGCTGAGAGTGGTTGTCCTGTTGCAGGCCCTCCACCGGTGGCAGCATGATCCCTGTCAACAGTAGCTGCCCTTTGACGTGCAGCATTGACTATGTCTGTGGCTCGGTGTTGAACCTGCTCATAGGTCCTGACCTGTTGGCCAATATCATTAACACCCCTCACAAGGTCGGCCCACAATGCTGCCCACTGTTCATGATTGTGGTGAGCCCTTGACAGCAGGATGTGATGATTGAGTCTGAGGGAATCCAGTATAGTGTCATTTTCTGCAGATGAAAATGGAAGATGACTCCATTGGTACATCATTCCTGCAAGACAATGAGAGGGGAGCACTTTACAGGATCAGATACGTGGAGGTCCACTGTGTGCAGACCCTACACATGCATAATGGCCTGCACTATCCACTGCTCCCATGCATGTGATACCCCACAGTTTGGTGACAGACTACATGTGTGGCTATCACTAAGATAGTAACAATACTGGGTAATGTCCCTGCATGCTGTGACAGATTCTGCTGTCAACTGCAGTGTACTGTGATGTGTCCCCTATGGGCAAATCCCCACTAATATGTGATACGGCCACTTTTGGACAAATAGCAGTGTGCTATTCCAACAACTATATGGGGACAGTCCAGCCACACCAATGTGCCACAATGGCAGACAGCAATGCAAACCTACTGTTGTATATTTTCTCTGTATGCATCATACATCTCAACAATGCAGATGTTTGCAGAATGTCACCATGTTTACCTCAGAGCTATGGTTCTTCTTGCACAAACTTGTTCATGTCTGACAAATGGTTGTCCACTGATTGATGGTTGCTGTCAGAAAACTGACACAGAATCTGTTATCTGTCAGACCCCCTCAAACAGCACTTATGCTACAGTAATATCTGTTACTCTAATCAAATTCTTACTTTGTATGGCCAATATGTATACTCTGTGACTGAGTTTGGGTTTTTGTCCCCCCATTAAATATGGCCTTGTCCTGATTTCTTACTGTAGGAGGTTGAGAGGTATGTTAGACACAGATCTCAACCAGACAGGGACAAATGTCCACAAAACAGGGACTTAGCTAGAGTACATCAGGGACATTCAGGGGCACTTTTACAATGTTATTAATATTTATGTGTGACACTGACAGATTGAGAGGATGTTAATTACAGTACATAGGCTGATGTTACAGGAGTATGCACTCATACTTAGTGTCACTATGTCTTATGTGTAATTGACTATCTTTACTATAACAGCCGACTGTTGTAGGAGGGATGGACATGGACAGAGCAGAGATGTGATTCAATGCAGACAGAATTGAGAGGCATGCCTGTAGGTGTTGGACAGCAGAGTATCACTGACATGTCATTATCATAGATCTAAAATAAGCCTACTGTTTTAATCCCTATTCCCCATACCTCCATCCTCCCATCTGCATCCCTATCTATGGGGAAATGTTGTACATACCTGGTAGAGTGATGTATTCCTTTTATTGAAACTTTCCTCTGCAAATACTTTGCACATACGCTGCCTGTGTAAGTAAAACCACAAACAAACCTGTTTCCCATAAGCAGTTGCTTGCCTTTTGTAAATAATGCTCATTAACAGGTAATTGCCTGTTTACCAGTCTGTGGCTCAGAATTGCTAATTGCTCCAAAACAGCTGAATTGTACTATCATTAGCCAATGACATGGCAACCACAGTGCAATATATAAGGCCTTTATGTAGGTCTTGGCCCCTTTCTCAGTTGTTGAGATGGACATTAATGAGGTGTGGAGACTACAGCATCACAGATGGTAAGTACACATAGTACAAGAACCACGAAAACTCAGAAATAATAAAACTGAGCACTGGCTGTATCAGGCACACAAAATAATTTATTAGGATAAGTGCTTTCATCTGGTGGACATCACCAGACTTCTTCAGGGTCTGAAGAAGTCTGGTGATGTCCACCAGATGAAAGCGGTTATTCTAATAAATTCTTTTGTGTGCCTGATACAGCCAGTGCTCAGTTTTATTATTTCTAAGTACAAATACTGTCCACTGTGGAGATGTATGCAATATGTCCACAGTTTTGCCTCATATGTTTGGTCAGTGCCCCATGACAGTGTGACCGTCTGACAAGTCACTGGCAAACATTGTGGGTTGAGGTCAGAACGGGGAGAGAGAGACATGTGAGTGTCACACTTCATAACCATCACAATATGGATGGTAATACAGTAGCTGCTATTCTATCAACTTATTGCCTTTGTAGGGGCAAACTGTGAAACATGTACCTATCTCTGTGCCTTTGCCCCCTTTATGTATGGTTGTGTCTGGATCACTTATTATAGGAGGTTGGGAGGTATGTTCGGTCTGTAGAAGCTACCCTAACATACAGTCATGTATGCTGCAGTCTATGACACAATGGGAGGAGTGTGAACACTTTGGAGGCTGGCAAGCTGTGCATGTAACTGTGGCAACTGTGGCAGCTCTGTCATTACAGCAGAGCCAGGGTAAGCGTACCCATTACAGTCCAAGCAAGGCATGTGCTTAAGGTACATCTGTTATGCAACTGTGCCAATAGCAGAGCTGTAGGCAACATATAGTTAGGCTATACAACTATGTGCAGTGTGTCCCTACCTGCAGGCCTGTGACTTGCAAAACTGGGTAGCTGATAATTCAGTAGCAGTAACCTATGGGGATTAAAATTGCATGAGTCAGTCATTACTTGCTGTGTTCTCAACAATGTAATTGAACTGCAACACAATGAATTCAAATTCAGGATTGTGTGTGGCAAAATGTTGTGTATGCAAGGAATTTAACAGACTGAGCTACTGAGTCAGTGCTGCAGTAGGTGCATTTGCCAGATATATGTGCTGACATACATGCTGTGACACACATTGTCTGAATCCATCAGTATGTGCATGGGTTTCAAAGGCAGTTGTTTTGCATCAGAGTCCCATTTGAACATATGTACTCTGCCACTGATGCCTTAGTAGGTGTGTTTGAAGATGTTGCAGGTAAAAGTGAACATTTACCTGCTATCCCAGGACTCATGTACTGCCATTATTATTTATTTGGCTGTCTACTGGTGTATTTCTGCATCAGAGTGCCAGGTACACTCCCATTTGCCACATTAGGTTTGATTTCAGTCTGTCAGTGGCAATCAGTATGTATTGCTGGAAACACCTGCATTAATTGAGATCTGTGTGGCCAATGGTTTAGTGCAGTAGGCTGTAGCTGACAGGAGCCCGGGTTTGAAACATGGCAGGGAAGATTATTTTATACATGTGCTTAACACTGTGAGAAACACATAGGAGCATTAAGGCACTTTAAAGCTCATTTAAGTGGGTTTTCATGGTGCTGCGTGATGCACTGCATTGCGGCACTCTGCTTAGCTCCACGCAAACTTGGGCTAAAAATTTAAAAAGAAAATAAAAAGGGGGTGATAGGGCAGTGATGAAATGGGGGCAAGCAGGGGGAAAACATAGTGAAAGTTAGGTAGATATGTGCAGGATGGGTGTACAGAAGGACCATAGCTTTCGATTTCTTGTACAGCAACAGCTGTGTAGTTTGTCAGATTTTGTGCATGAATTTGGACTCTCAAGCCCCAGAGAGATGGGTGAGGACAACATAAAATTGTTGTTAATCCAATTGAACCAAATTAGTTGTGCCCAGTGGACATGTGTGTGAAATGGTGAGCTATGTATAGGGCAATATGTTTTTTTTTTTTGTGGGATAGGTGCCAATTGTTTTTTTTTTTTTTTTTTTTATAAGGAGAGAGTAGAATGTTGGGGAAGGGGTATAGGTACATGTGGTGAGGTATGTTGGGTAGGAGAGGATACAATTGCAG
The DNA here is from genome assembly GCF_019279795.1 of Protopterus annectens. Classification (NCBI taxonomy): domain Eukaryota; kingdom Metazoa; phylum Chordata; order Ceratodontiformes; family Protopteridae; genus Protopterus; species Protopterus annectens. The sequence goes on from NC_056725.1 coordinate 401,145,029, forward strand.
ATAGAAAACAGGGAGAAGACAACAAACAGGGGCAGTGTGTGACACATGAGGGGGGGGGTAAACACCTTGGATGGGGAGGCTATTGTGGAATCCAAAGTGTATGTGCCTCTAGATGGCAGCAGTGTGATTGAGGTCCCCACCCATGGACAGACCACACTGCTCCTTCACTGCAGTGAAGGTAGCTGTGCTGGAGGCTGAGTGCCAGGGCCAGTGAGCCCCACCAGATTGTCAAGTCTGCCCTCAATCCAGCACAGGCAACATTCATAGCTGCTATGAACAATCCTGCACACCATGGCCGGTAGTCAATCCTGGGTGACTACAGCTCATTTGCAACTACTTCCTGGTTGGATGGTTCCCATCCCCTGAGGCGATTCCACCCAAAGGTGGTGCAGGACCAGCAGAGGGGGGCACCACCAGCTTGGGTTCCAGATGCACTGGGACCCAGTGCTATGGCCAGCTTGAGGTAGGGTAAGCAGATTAGCAGGAGCTGACCTACCCTAATGTGCTGTGGTTATGGAGGTGAAGCAATACAGTTAGGTTAGTTATGAACAAAACCCTTGTTAGTAATAACAGCATGTCAGAACATTGGAAATAACCCCATTACATTTTAAGGCATATTATGTGAAACACAACATTGAATAACAGAGCAGTCAGTATATTAACAGCATGCCAGTGACAGTTATGGCATATGGCCAGCAGGACACGTAATTCAACAAGATATGTTAATATGCAACAATTGTAATACACAACAATAATAAAACACATGCCCCATAATAAAGTTTGTGGAACAATGCATGTTAATAGCAAACCATAACCAGTACATAACAATGATAAATATTTGAAGGTACGGGGTGGTGAGAGAGAGAGAAATACAGTCCATTAATGCCATTATAGGCTATATAACTGACAACAGTACTGATATCTGCTCTATGGGTCTGTCCTTTAGTTATGTGTAAAAGTGCCCTATAGCTGCTGTAGCACGTACATACTTCTCAAGCTCTTCGTATGGTACAGTATGAGCCAAGCAGTAACAACTACCAGTACACAACTACACAGAACACTTGCACATCAGCTGTACCTATATAACTACCAAGGTGTACTGTGGGCTGATGTATTGTGACTTTGCTATTTACATAATCATGCTGATAATATATCTGTGACAGAGGGATTATGCAATGGTAATTACATTCTGTGACAGCTTGACACCTGAGAGACATGTATGTTTACAGTACAGACAGTAAACAACTATCATGTCTTGCTTGGCAGGCATGGGAATAGAATCCAGTAACAGTGACTGTAGTGGACATCTGCATCAAATGTATTAATTGACTGCAGCAACCTTTAACACACACTCCAGGCATGCGGCCATAGCAGAGCTTACACATTTTACTTATTTTATTTTATTGTATTATTATTACACTTATTTGCTGTTTTTTATGCTGTATTTCCACATTCCTGATAATGATTGTAACAGCCTGTGACATGTAAACACACAATAATGTACTCATAATATGAGCTACCTCACCCATTTACCTGTATTCCCTGTGGAGAGAATATCTGTAAACATTACTTGACTGATACTGTAATATTTAGATATACATAACACTGGATTCAAACCCTGGTTTGTGTGTGGCAAAAATGTACTTCATACGCAGCATTTAGCAAACCGAGCTACTGAGTTAATACTGATTAGTGACTAACTGATATTTTCCAAAAGCTCACTTGGCACCAGAATCTGACCTGCTAATAGTGGTACAGTTTTATACGTGACTGCACTGATAGTTGAACACACATGCATGACATTCAAGCATGACAGACATACTAGGTAAAGTATATTATTACTACTTAGAATTCAGGTGTGCACATTACATTGTTAGCATGTTGAAATATCTGTGAAGTCAACAACCAATATACTATTATGGGTTATAATTTGCAGTGTACAACTAGTACACTGTTATACCTGACTGCAGCACCGTACCTCACTGCCTGAATGCTTGTAGCTGACATGCAATGGTGAAAACAAGACAATCCTGCTGTACACAGTTTACCTTGGTGTTATTGCTCTTGCTCCATGTGTTATTGAAAACCTGTTGTCATAAGCGATTTATTATGAAACAACTCTGAACCTGCACTTATAGCACAACAGACTTTAGCAGACATACATTCATGCAGTTACTAATACTATTTCATGATTTTATTGCAGAACAGTTGTAATAATTGATTTCGTTCAAAACAGCCCTATTGCACTACAGACTTTATTAGATATACCTTCATGCAGGTAATGATACTATTTTGCATTTTTATTGCAGAACAGTTGTAATAATTATTTCTTGCAAAACAGCCCTATGTCCACAGTCATTGCACAACAGACTTTATTAGAGTTACCTTCAATCCGTTACTGGTATAAGTTCATGTTTTTCTTGCACAATAGTTGCCATTATGCAGGTGTTGCAACACAGCTGTAATTCCACAGTTATTGCACTATGCACTTTTATTGCATATACTTTGTTACTGTTAATGCTTTAGTCTTCCCTGCTTATGGCACTACAATTGGCAGTATGCACGTCTTGCAGTATAGGTGTAAGTCTACATTCATTGCAATACAACCTTTACTGTATATAGGTAATCACAGTTACTGCTTTCCTCTTTCTTGTTTATTTGACTATAGTTAGCAAAATATATATGTACTCACCACACTCATGGCGCAACCTGGCCAAGCATCCAGCATGTGTCTCAATGTTGCGAGCCTTCTCCACTGCAGCATTTGAAAGAAACACACCATTATGCATACCAGTTTAGCAGGCAATCAAGATTATATATTGGTGAAACACAGGTAATGGCACTTACATAGATGTGGGACATTTCCACCCCAGAATTCTTGGACCCAGGTGTCCAAAAGAGCCCCCTTTTGTCTTTTCAGGTTGTCATGGTGGTGACAATACTACTCACCTGTACAGGGGATACCAGTTGCACTGGTGAGGTCCATTGGCACCCGGTCCCAGGCCTCTGCCTTGCACTCTAAGCCTTGGTAACCTCCCTGCATCAGCCAGCCCTCATGTTTTTTTACAAGGAGTCTTACCATGACTCTGGACTCCTGAATGCCCCACCACTGAGCCCAAAAGCACGGACCTTCTCCAACATTTGCCATTGTATCCTTCAGAGATAGAACTCCAACAGATTATGCTGTATTCCTGCCTATTGTGATTAACATAGCCTGTTTTCCCACCTTTACATGCCACTGGACAATATTTAAAAATGTGACACATTGCTTAGCACCTTGCAAACCAGAACAGCTCAGGTGAGAATTGCTAAAGCCATTATGCTTAGCACTGCTTAGCAGTGTGTAAACCAGTCAAGCAATGCCAAGCAGTGCATAAACATTAGCCACTATTTGTTTATGCAGTGCTTAGCAGGTCTTAGCAGAGCATAGCTGAACACAGCAGACCAATATTTAAAAATAATTTGCATAATTTGTATTTTGAACAAAAATGCTAATTTGCTCTTCCACATATTGAAACCCTGCACCTATTGCACATGAGGCCATAACTCTAACCACTTAGCTACATGGATATGTGAAATGCTGATATACCTTTATGTATACTTATGAGCTACATTTAAGCAGTGCTGAGCACTGTGCCACGTAGTGCAAACCTGATCAGCTACATTTAAACTTGACCTTTAAATACATAATTAAATACATCCTGTTTCTTGTTTTAGATGTCTGGTGTGTCAGTGCCACTTAGCACTGCTCCTCTCCGTGCCACTCCACATGAACATGATTTAAAAAAAAAATTAAATTACATTGATTTACTCCATTCGACAGTGCAGGGAGTGTGTTACTCATCTGCAGACACAGTTAGCACCACACTCCCTACACTGATTCAATAACTGTGTCCCACGGCTCTCCCTCGGCAACACGCCATGCTTAATATGCATGGCGCGCTGCTGAGGGTGAATCGTGTACACAGATATAGTAACATTCCATGTAGGCTCTACACTATACCTAGATGGATTTTATTAAATCTAGGGAACAGTCTTTTGATTTATTTTTAAATAAAGTCACATAAACATCAGAAGTCTCATGCTATCCTTTATTAATTGTAAAATCAAATAAGTATCAGAGGACTGAGTTTCTTTTTGGTTCATAGTACTCTTTAAAATTCTGTTCTTCCACACATACATTATTTTGCCATCATCTGGTATCTCAAAAGCATTGTACACTTTAATAACTTCCTCAGCTACTATACATACAAAGTAGCCACTAACACTTCTTCCATCTGCTTAAATAAATCAGAAACAGTATTACAAGGTACAAAATGTAAACCCAAGGCCTCATGTTTTCTGCTAAGGTTACCTTGCAGTTCTAATTTTCAAGGAGGGGGTCAAAGATGTTGCAGCTATCATATTTGCAGTATTTTTTACAGTACTGCTTTTGCTTAAAAATATATGATATGCAAGAATGGCAGAGTTCTCTTCTAAACATTATTTCTCACTGCTAGCACAATGAAATGAATATTAAGGCAAAATACTAAAAACTATAAATATACACCTAACAGTTTAAAATGGTACTGATCTGGAGAGACATTTTATGTCAGAGAGCTGTACTAGTACACTGACAAATGTAGAAACAGCATTGTTTGAAATCATCAGCTTCAGTTCCTGTATGCACAATGCAGTTTTATTCTCTTCTGTTCAATATGATAAAGGTATTCCAGCACCATTTTGCAGTGACAGAAATGTTGACCTTGTACGCCTTAAATTATGACTTCTTAGACTAAAGATAATTTCCATCACTATGAACTGTCACAGGAATCAGTGAGAAAATCTTTAGAAATGTAAATTACCATAAAATTCAAATCAGTATGTATTTAAGCACCAGTCTGTGCCTGCAAATGGTCTAACATAATCAGTGCAGTACCCCAGTAAGCAAACTAACTAAATAAATAAATCTAGTTTCTAACCAGATTTTAATATTTCTGTTTTTCAGGGGACTCAAGATACCACTCTACTGTATGTTTTTTTTTATTGAGACCAGGTGTTTTTTTTATATGTTAATAATGTACCACAGACACCATATAATATTGGGTGCCTCTCACTTTACATAATATACACAAGGAAGAAGGGTAGGTAATAAAAAATAAAACTAGTTGGAGCAATGCTAAAGGTGATAGTGTTGAAAGTACTTATGGTCTGAGTAGGGTTCCTAGAGGTTACAAAGAATCTTTTCAAATTAAAGTTGCTGCCATATAAGCCTTAATATTAGATCCTGACACAAATTTTATGTAGCCCAGCATTGTCTTCTCCTGATCATATTAGTTTAAAGTTTTGTAACTAACAGAGATTTGGGATAAAGTTAATATGGACTTAGGAAGATTACTAGAGAAAAAAAATAGATTTTTGCGGCACCTGGCTAGCCTTTATGGATAGAATAAAGCGATTTTGAGACCCATCCTGTATTAGAATTTTTATGAAGACTGGGTGCATGACATAGTGTGAATTATACAAGATCAGTTTGAACAGTGGATCAGTCTATTAACTAATGGTTTATTTGACTACACTTGCAATTTTGGATTAAGATGTGCAGTTTCCGATTTCAAATACTTTGCTTTAAGGTTAGCAACTTATTTTTCTTAAGTTCTTAGCAGTATAGTGGATATGATAGGATTAATAACATGGGAGTATGAGTGAGGATTTGAAAACTGCTACTGAGAAGTTCATTTTGATGAGGATTTTTGGCCAGCATCACCTACCTGTGTCAGTAGTTCACATTTTGTTTCTATTTTTTTTTCCTTTTTTCCTTTACAGACCATTCTTACCATATATGTTCAGCTCATCTTTATGCCCCATTAATTCTCTGACTTTCTGCTTCCATCTTGATCCTCTCCTCATCTGTAGTCCAGAGAAAGTAGAATGAGATTTTCCCCAAGGCCATCTATTGGCAGTACTCAGGTTTCTGATTTCATTCAAGAGGCAAACAGATGACATGAAAGGGTACTGGGTGTGGTGTTAACCTTGATGCTTGTGGATGATATTCCTGTATAGTCTGTCATCCACTTTTCTAGTAGTGGGTAGATGAATTACTGCCTATAATGTGGGGATGATACAGATTATAATTCTCCACCATCCACACCCTACTTTGAATGTTGTACACTCCCTAAAAGATAATGCATCTGCTCACTTCTATAGCCTGATTGTAATGCTCATCCATTGGGCAAGTGAAACATGCAACATTCCCTTCCATAGTAAGGGTAAGCCAACATCATAGGTTCATAGGTTCATAGGTTCGTACTAGGCTATCTGCCCTAAGGCATTTATAAGCCTAGCCAGAGTGTATGTGGCTTACACCACCCCTTAGGATGAGAATACTATGCCCTTTTAGGGTTTAGTTTACTATGCCTCTGTCTAGTAGTGACACAGAGATGACCCCCGGGGTAAACCTATGATCTCCCATCCATTTGTCGAGATTTCTCTTGAATAGAGTCAGTGAGGGGCTCTGCCTAACATGGACTGGGATTCTGTTCCAGAGTGTAGGGAGCCTCTGGGTTATGAATCTGTCCCTCCAGCACGTCCTATTTATTTCTGTGTTGAGGTTTAAGTCACTTGTTCTCGTGGCTCTGATGGATTTGGATTTTCTGAGGTGGAGCATGTCCATTAATTCAGGATTGGACATGGCCTTGTCGTCAGGCACAGATCACCTCTGAGTAGGCGGTATGCGACTGAATAGAGCTGGAGTTTTTTCAGTCGGGCGGCATATGACATATGTTTAAGACCCTTTATCCTCTTGGTGAGGAACTTTTGGGGTCTTTCCAACTGCTGCAGGTGTCGGGTGAGATACATCCCAAATGGGGCATTGTACTCAATCATTGGCCTGATAAGAGAAGAGTACAGGGGCACAATGACCTCTCTTGATCTAGATGTGAAACCCTTCATGATAAGTTGGGCAATATAGAAGGTCTTCCTAACCACTTTGGCAATGTGAGTGTCAAATGAGAGGTTACTGTCAACCTGGGTCCCTAGGTCCCTGATTACCTCTTCCGTACTTAATGGATTACCGCCTATGTGGTAATTTGTCGGTACCTTGTTTTTCCCAAAGGGTATGACTATACATTTTTTGGTGTTCAGCTTAAGGCCATGGCTCTGGCACCAATTATCCATTTCTATGAGGCCTCTCTGAAGGATGTTTGTGTCTGCTGAAGTATCAATTATGGCACCCAGTTTGCAGTCATCTGCAAACTTTGTCAGCCACAATCCTCCTATGTTTGCCTGTACCTCAGAAAAATAAATGCCGAACAAAAGGGGTCCCAGGACTGAGCCCTGTGGGACACCGCTTGTGACTGGCTTAGAGTCTGACATAGCTCCAGCAACTCTGACCCTGTGGGTTCTGTCCTTGAGCCAGTTTGCAACCCATCTTGTGACATATGGGTTTACATTTAAGCTGGTGAGTTTGTCTATGATGCCCGAGTGGGGTATTGTGTCAAAGGCTTTTGCAAGGTCAAGGTAGGCTGTGTGAACTGCCTTACCCTCATCAATGGCCTTAGTGACTGTTTCAAAAAAGTCGACCAAGTTCAAAAGGCAGGATCTGCCCTTGACAAAGCCAAATTGGGTAGGATCCAATGTCTGTATGTCCCCAATGTCTTTGTTTATGAGTTCCATAATGATCCTCTCCATAGCTTTGCAGACCAGGCTCGTCAAGCTTATGGGGCGGTAATTTCCAGGGTCCGTAGAAGCACCGCCTTTGTGAAGTGGGACCACTGTTGCCGTACGCCACTCTTTGGGTACGTATCCTGTAGTAAGGCTAAGATTAAACAGCAGCCTTATGTGTGGGTTTAGTTCCTCTTGGAGTTCATGTAGCACACATCCCGGGACACCATCCAGTCCCATTGATGCTGTGTTTTTAGCTTTAGAGAGGGCGGCTCTCACCTGGGCATCTGAGATGTTAGGGAGGCTACACTCTGCTGGGATAGTTATTTCTCCTTTTGGGGGGGGGAGGAGAAATTTGCACTGAACCTGTCTGCCAGAATGTTGGCAATGTCAGTGGGTTCAGTGTATTTTGTGTCATTTTGGACTAACTCTGAGCATATCTGGGAGTTTCCACCCAGGTTTCTAACATAGCTAAAGAAGGCCTTGTGATTGTCTTTTGTGTCTTTTGCGATTTTTCTCTCAAAGTTGGCCTTGGATGATTTTATGAGTGATCATAGTTTTTGCTAGTACTGATCAGAGACGCCTTCCCTTTTAGGGATTTTGCTCTGTCATGTAGTAGCTTCCTCCTCCTGTTGTAAAGTTTGTTTATGGCTGGGGTCCACCAGACCGGGCGCCTGCCTTTGGGGAAATGGGTCTTGGTTTTATTTGGGATTGCATGATCCATGCATTCTTGAAGGTGCCCATAGAAGGCATTTGCAAAGGATTCAGCAGTGTGGGTTGTGGTTTCCACTGGCCCAGGGGCCTTGAAGGATACCACTTCAGTCTTAAGAAGTGTGAAGTTTGCTTTTGAGAAGTTCTTCACTGTGGTCTTTTGTGCAGGGGTGGGGCGGGATGTGGATTTCCAGTGAGATTAATTTATGGTCTGATCTTACCAAAGAGGGATATACTTCGGTGTGGAGCATTTTGTCCCCATGTTTGTGATGATCAGGTCTAGTATATTGTCTCCTCTTGTGGGAATGGTGACTAGTTGTTCCATTGCATTTGAGTTTATGAATTCTAGGAACCTTTGGGCTAGGGTGTTGGGGCTTGAGTAATGTTCCCAGTCTATGTTTGGGTAGGTGAAGTCTCCCAAAATTATGGTATTTGGAGAGACATTCATACTCTCCAGTGTCTTCAGGAAGGCTGTGTGGGGTTCCTGAGTTTGAGAGGGTGGTCTGTAGCATGCTACAAACAGTAAGGCAGTTTTGCCTATGGTTAGTTGCACCTGGATAGTCTCCGACGCTTCGTGCATTGCCACTAACCTGGAGGTGTGGGTATCTTTGATGAAAATGGATACTCCCCCTCCTTTTGTGGTTCGGTCCAAGTTTTGGGGCCAGAAAGCATGATATGAGGTAAAACCTGATAGTGCTGGGGTGCTCTCAGGAGCCTTGAACCAGGTTTCAGTCACCGCACAGACATCGATGTTCTCCATACTGAGGAGGGCTTCGAGGGCATGCATCTTGAGGTTTAGACTTCTGGCATTGAGCAGCATTACCCTTAGTTTTTTTCCACTTGTGTTTTCTAGGGTGGTAGGTTTGTCATTTGAGCCTTGCCTAAAAAAGGCACTATGGGGGTGGCAAGAGCCTTGGCCAATATCCGGAAGCCCAGGGGTGACAGGTGCAAGCCAGCCCTTGCGAAGCAGTGTGGCTTGTCAAGCATGTCATCCCAAGCAGACAGACATTGGATCCCCTTAGAATGACACCAGTAATTAAGCCAATTGTTAAAACTGATAATTTTGTCTTTGTACTGTGGCATCATTCTTGGTGGAGATGGCTGGTATCAGTAATCTACTCCCTTCTGATACCAGCCATCTCCAGTGATATGTCAATAATCAAACCCAAGTGAGTTGGGGAGCTATCAGGGCATCATCCCTTTGTATCTTGGCACCAGCATTAGTTCTGATATAATTCAAAAAGCAGTGTTCCCAAAGGTGGTACAGACTGGAGTAGAGGTACACCTATTTCAGTGTAACTAAAAGTGTGAATAAATTATGTCTGTTTTAAGCATTTTGGCAGAGAATGTGGCATAAGTGACTAGAACTACACAGTTGTGAAGTCCTATGTCAAATGTCAGGCAAACATCTACTCTAAAAAGACAAATGTTTGTACCTCTGTGAGGCAGCAGAGACAAAGCATGCATATACACTGCTAGGAACCAGGATCATAGGATCATATGAGATTACTAGGCTATAGACCCAGAGGTCATTTCAAGCCTAGCTGATTCATCTCAATATAATACCATAGAAATGCTAGTTAATACCCAAGATTGCATTTAGGAATGAATGCCCATGTCCAGGAGAGGTGTGGGTGCTATCCTCTGTAAGAATTTATGGTGTCCGATCCACTTGTCCAGGTTCCTCTTGAACAGTGTCATTGAGGTGCTCTGTTTTACATGAATTGGTAGTCTATTCCAAAGATGCATCAGTCTCTGAGAGACAAATCTGGCTCTCCAGCATGTCCTATTTAAGTCACAGGCCATATTTAGGTCCCTGAATTGTGCAGCTCTAGTCCTGTTTGATTTACTGATATGCAGCAAGTTCATTAAATTTGGGTCTGAGATTGCTCTGTAAGCCAGGTGTAAGTCTTCTCTAAGAAGTCTGTATGATACAGAGTATAATGACAGGGACTTATTCAGTGCATGTAAGGCACTTGCTGGAATCCCTTGATCTTCTTTGGTAAAAAACTCTGATTTCTCCCCAGTTGCTGTAAGTGCTTTGCACTGTACCTACTGAGCAGGGCATGATTCTCAATTATGGGCCAGATTAGTGCTGAGTATAGAGGGATTATAACCTCCTTTGCTCTCAAGGCAATGCCTTACTAATCAAGTGTGCTATGTAGAAAACCTTCCTTACTACAGTAGACACTTGGGGGGTCAAAGTAAAGGTCATAGTGAACTTGTGATCCCAGATCCCTTACCACTTCATGGGTACGTAGGGAATTGTTGATTTAATAGTGTGATGGGACATTGTTTGTGCATAAGGGGATGATGCATCCAGTTTGAGACCATGACTAAGACACCAGTCATTGGTCTGTGTAAGATAATAATTGCACCAAGTCGTCTGCAAACTTGGTCGGCCACAACATCTTAGTTTTGATCTGAACCTCTGAGAAGTATATACCAAACAGTAAGGGACCCAGCACTGACCTCTGTGGCAACCTGCTGGTGACAGGTCTGTTGTTTGATACGGAGTTACCCACTTTGATAGTGTGTGTCCAGTTTGTGAGCCAGTTGGCAAGCCATGGTGCAACAAGGGGGATTTACATTCAGTTTGCTAAGTTTATCAGTAATGCTTCAGTGTGGGATTGTGGCAAAAGCCTTTGCCAAGTTGAGTTATGCTGTGTGCACATATTTGCCCTTGTCAGTGGCCCTGGTCACATTTTTTAAGAAATCCACCAGATTTAACAGGCAGAATCTGCCCTTGACAAAGCCAAATTGGGTTGGATCCAGGGTATGGAGGTCAGCTGTGTCTGTATTCATGAGGTCCATAATGATATGTTCCATGGCTCACAGATGAGACTGGTCAGGCTTATGGGTCTGAAATTCCCTGGGTCTGTTGCTAGGCCACCTTGGTGGATGGGAATAATGGTTGCTATTCTCCATTCCACAGGAACACAGCCTGTGGTTAGGCTGTGATTGAAAAGGATACATAATGGTGATGCTTGTTCATGTTTTAGCCTGTTTAGAAGACAGCTTGGGATGCTGTCCCATAGAGGCTGTGTTTCTTGCCTTGGACAAGGCTTTAATGACCTGCTCTTCAGATGTGTAGGATGGGGGGAGTTTGGGGGAAGGTTTGTGATAAGTTCGGAGGGGATAAGGGAGTGAAATTTTCACCAAACCTATCCACTAGCTAGTTTGCTATCTCTGAAGGTTCAGTGTGTGTGATACCATTAGTCAATAGTTCTGCACATGCTTGGGTCCCACATTTTAGGCTACATACGTAATTGTAAAAGGCCTTACAGTTATACTTGGTTGTACTTGCTAAGTTTTTCTCAAAGAAGCCCATAGAGGATTTGACAAGTTGTATTATTTGCCTGTTGAGGCTGAGGATGGTGCTTTTCAATTGTTGCAGCCTCACCTGTTGCATTTATTGTAAAGTTTTTTGATAATGGATGTCCACCATGGCAACTTGTTTTTACTTGGGGCTCTAGATTTGATTCTTTCTGGTACAGCTGAGTTTATACACTTATGCAAGTGATTGTACAGGGCTTTAGTGTAAGCTTCAGTGTACTTACAACTTCCAGCTTGGTGTTGGGCTTGGAATGCATTTATACCTTCCCCTAGGTGGCTATAGTTTACTTTGTTGATGTTTGTTAGTATGATTTCACCCTTTGTGAGTTCTGGTGTTAGTGCCAGATTTTTGGTCAGATTTAAATAATGAGGGCCTGACAGTTGTGACAGGGCATCAGTGTAATATGTTAGTGAGGACCAGATCTAGCATGTTTGCTCCTCTTGTCAGGGTATGAACAATTTGTTCTAGGGAGTTTGAGTTAACAAAGTCTAGGAACTTTTTCAGTAGTGATTTAGGGCTAGTGTAGATTTCCCAGTTAATGGTGGGATAATTGAAATCCCTCATAACCAGAGTGTCAGTAATATCTATATTGACTCCAGGATTTGTTAGCATGCCAGATGCACTGGTTTAACTTAAGTCAGGGAATAAAAAAGGTTGCCATTTATCAGTGTCTCATATGTATGCTTGGAGAAGTAGCATATAACTGATCTGGAATAGGCTGTTAGTCATCACTATAGTGGCTGTGTACTAGAATTCATGCATTTGCATCCATATGAGAATACGTCCATGCTTATAGGTTCATAAATTCATAGGTACGTACTAGGTTATTGGCCCTAGGGCCTATATAAGTCTAGCCAAAAAGGTACCATGGCTTTTGCCACCCAAGAAAATTATTTTCCTCTGCTCCTGTCGAGCAAAGTCACAGAGGTGATCCTCAGGGTGAATTTCCTACTTCCCATCCAATCATCAAGATTTTTCTTGAAGAGTGCTAATGAGGAGCTTTGTTTGATATAGATAGGTAGTTTGTTCCAGAGTATGGGAAGTCTTTGAGACAGAAATCTATCCCTCCAGCATGTTCTGTTTATTGTGGTGACAAGGTTTAGGGCCCTAGAGCGTGTCACTCGGAGGGATTGGGATTTCTTTAAGTGGAGCATGTCCATCAGCTCTGGGTTTGACATAGCTTTGTATGTTAGGCAGAGATCACCTCTGAGTAGGCGATATGCGACGGAGTAAAGCTGGAGTTTTTTGAGACGGTCTGCATAGGGCATCTGTTTGAGGATGGTAATCCTCTTTGTGAGGTGTTTTTGTGGCCAATTCCAGTTGTTGTAGATGTCTTTTGAGGTACATACCAAAGGGGGCATTGTACTCTATAATGGGTCTAATGAGTGACGAGTAGATGGGAACAATGGCCTCTTTTTTCCTGGATGAGAAACCTTTTGTGATGAGGTGTGCCACGTAGAAGGATTTCCTGACTACTGTGGTGATGTGATTATCAAAGGAGAGACTACTCTCCACCTGTGTCCCAAGGTCTGTTATCACACTTTCGGTGTTAAGTAGACTACCACCTATGAGGTAGCTCATGGGTACAGAGTTTGTACCAAAGGGGATGACAATGCACTTTTTGGAATTGAGCTTGAGGATGTGCCTTTGACACCGTGAGGCACTTTTGTAGGATGTCCGATGTGGACTAGGAGTTTTGATTATGGCTCCTAGTTTGCAGTCATCTGCGAACTTCGTTAGCCAAAGACTTCTGTGTTAGCCTGTACTTCAGAAAAGTAGATACCAAACAGGAGAGGACCCAGGACTGAACCCTGTGGTACTCCACTTGTCACTGGTCTGAAGTCGGATTTGGAGTCTGCTACTTTCACAGTGTGGGTTATGTCAGTGAGCCAGTTGGCAACCCATCTTACGACATAGGGATTTATACCTAGTTTAGTGAGTTTATCTATAATTCCAGAGTGAGGGATGGTGTCAAAAGCCTTAGCGAGATCTAGATAGGCTGTGTGAACCACCTTACCCTCGTCTACGGCTTTGGTGACTGCTTCAAAGAAGTCTATCAGGTATAGGAGACATGATCTGCCTTTTACAAACCCAAACTGGGTGGGGTCCAGAGTTTGGAGATTACCAATGTCTTTGTGTATAAGATCCATAGTGATACGTTCCATGGCCTTGCAGACCAGGCTCGTTAGGCTAATGGGGCGGTAGTTCCTGGGGTCAGTGATGGCTCCCCCTTTGTGGAGTGGGATAACCGTTGCTGTGCTCCATTCAGTGGGCACAAAGCCTGAGGTGAGGCTATGACTGAAAATGGTGCTTAGGTGAGGTGCCAGTTCATTCTGCAGTTCATGTAGAATGCAGCCTGGGATGTTGTCAGGTCCCATGGATGCTGTGTTCTTGACTTTGGAGAGTGTGTTTTTTACCTGTGCAGCTGTGATTACAGGAACTTTGCATTCTTCCAGTATAGAGATGGGCCCTTTAGGAGGTAAGAGGGGGGTAAAGTTAGCACTGATCCTATCTGCCAGGATGTTGGCAATATCAGTTGATTCTGTATATTTAGTGCAATTGTGCTGTAACTCAGAGCAGATGTGAGTGTTGCCATTGAGATTCTTGACATAGCTATAGAATGCTTTGTAGTTGTCTTTAGAATCAGTGGTGATTTTCTTTTCATAACTAGCTTTGGAGGATTTTATGAGGGATCTCAGCTTCTTACTGAGGATGACCAGGAAGTTCCTCCAATAATGGGATTTTACTCTTTTTTGCAACAGTTTCTTTCTTCTGTTGTAGAGTTTGTTTATGGCAGGGGACCACCAGATTGGCTTCCTTTTTTTGATGGATAGCATCTTGGTTCTGTTAGGGACAGCATGATCCATGCACTCGTGTAAGTGCTTATAAAGTGCATTTGTGTAGGATTCAGCAGTCTTACCTCTATTGTCCGTCTGCATGGGTGTCATGAAGTTTGCCACTTCAGTCTTAAGAAGCGTGAAGTTGGTTTTGGAGAGATTTTTTTATGGTGGTTTCCCTAATAGGTGGTGGGGCGGCATGTGGATGTCTAGGGTGATTTGCTTGTTGTCAGATCTGACCAAAGAGTAATTGACCTCTGGTGTTGAACACCAGTCGCCCATGTTGGTAATGACCAGGTCTAGGATATTGCTGCCCCTAGTGGGGGTGAGGATAAATTGATCCAAGGCATTGGAATTTATGAATTCCAGAAAAAGTTGAGCAAAAGAGTTGTTACATGAGTATTTTTCCCAGTTAAAGGTGGGGTAGTTGAAATCGCCCATTATTAGGGTGTTGGGTTGTACCCTAATATTTTCCAGTGTATCAAGAAATGAGGAGTGGGAATCCTGGGGCATGGTGGGGGATCTGTAGCAAGTTACAATTTGGATTGCAGTCTTGCCCAGAGTTAGTTGCACTTGGATAATCTCTGATGCATTATGCTGAGCAACTAGCCTGGTGGTGTGGATATCCTTAATGAATATGGACGCACCTCCGCCTTTAGTGTTTCGGTCCAGGTTAGGTTGCCAAAAGGTCTGGTATGAATTATAGCCTGGTAATGCAGGGGTGCTCTCTGGAGCCTTGAATCAGGTCTCTGTCACTACACAGATGTCGATGTTCTCCATTTTAAGGAGTGCCTTGAGTGAATGTATTCTGAGGTTTATACTTCTAGCATTGAGAAGCATTACCCTCAGATTTTGCTTGCCTGTACCTGTTACGGTGGTGAATTTGTCATTTGAACCTTGCCTAAAAAAGGCACTTTAGGCGTGGCAAGAACCTTAGACAGTATCCAGAATCCCAAGGGTGACAGGTGCAGGCCATCTCTGGCAAAGCATCATGGTCTGTCGATCATGTCATCCCAGGCAGACAGATACTGGGTCCCCTTAGAATGACACCAGAAGCTTAGCCAATTGTTGAAGTCAGTCATTTTGTCCTTGTACTATAGTATCATTCTGGGTGATGGCAGGATGCTACTCAGGGCTAGGGTCATACCTGCCTGGTCTACAAGGTCGGAGAGCTCCTCCATGTCTCTTTTCATGTAGTCCAGGGAGGTACATCTCATGTCATTCACACCTACATGGACAATGACAGAGTCATATTTGTACTTGTTGTGGAGTGACCTGAGTGTGAGTGGCCTGAGTGTGCGCATTATGTGGTGGATCCTGGCACCCGACAGGCAGCTGACAGTAACTTTCTCCTTGTTTAGCCTGGTGAGTGGAACAGCAGTGTGCCTGACGATAGAGTCAACTATGACTAGAGTGCTGGGTATGTTGTTATGCCTTATGGGCTGTGGTTGAGTGGCACACTGAGTTTGTGGGCTATGTGTCATTTGTGTTGTATTGGGGGGGTGGAGGATTGTTAGGATTAAAAAGTATGTAAGGCAAAGCAAGAAAGAAAATCACCACAACATGGTTGTCATATATATTATTATATTGTATCTGTAAAATACAGTCTATTTCTAACTGTTTAACTGTGTTATACAATGTTTGTCACTTAGCATACACCTAGTAAAACTAAATTTTGGCTGTGTTATCCTGCTGTCTGTTTGCCTCTATACTGGAGGTCTATATTAGCATTCAGCTTTGTTCTAAAGCAAGATAAAAAATTCAGTCAGAAGATAAAACTTTTTGCAACACACAGACCTTCCTGCCTGTTCAGCATTCAATTTAGATTTCAATTAGTTGTGCTAAAGCATCTTAGGAGTTCTCTAGGTTTGATAAAATAACTGTCATTTAAGTTGCTTTCACACTTTTGTACTATCAACTCACCTAAACTTTCTCATTTTATATTTCAGTTTCTATAAAGAAAAACGTGTTATTTTTTTTAGTCTAAAACATATAAAAATCAACAATTTCTGCCATCCCACGTAAGATGCCTAAGCATCCTGAATAAGATTTTTTTAGCATCTTTATTATATTGGGACAAAATTCTTACATTTCACTTTGCAGAATGCTCATTTATCAGAAAAGAAAACATTATATTCAGAAATCTCGAAACAGAATATTCAGAAATCTGAGTTCTGTCTCACTGTGAATACACTATAAGCTCAAAAAAGTGTGATGCATTTGCATATATTGCAGGTGAAGAATCAATTAAGGTATGTAACACTTCCAACTGCAGAGAAGATGAAATATACAACCTAGACATTATAAGAAGTAATACTTAAGTATTCTATAAACCAAAAAAAACCTCCTTATATTAGGCAATTTTTTCCCCCCACTGGAAATCAAGGAACACAATAAACTGTTTATACAGAGGCAACTGAGATCAAGAACAGAACTAGAGACTGAGAATTTGGCTATTTACTTAACTTACTAAAAAGAAACAAATCTGTATGTGGCACTTTGCAAATTCAATAGAAAGGTAGATTACTGAGAGACCAAAAAAAAAAAATACTAGCCATAGTCAGAATTCTTTATTCATCCGCAATTTAATTAAAACTGAAAGGCACTTTAAATCTTTATGTGGTGTTTACTTAATTAAGCATGACCATTTATTGGTTGTGATAAGAGTGTTTAAGTGTTATATGTTAGAATATCACTCAACTCTGATGAAGTCTTTTTGATAGTTTTATAAGATGAAAGTGTTTAGTTCTTTCAGTTTTAATTAAATTTCAGTTGAATAAAGTATTCTGACTACAACTAGTATTTTTTTTTTGTTGAAGACTGTTTATGTTTGTAGATTACTGAGAAATTCTACATTAACATTAGAAACAGTATTTAAAGTGAGCATCATGAGTGAACTAACTAACACGTAAAATAAACATATGAAGCATTTCAAGTGTCTAAAAGAAATCAGGACTTGATTTTGTCTATAGAAAGAAGTTTCAAGCTGACAAACGCAGTAGAATAAGAACTGGTGACACAGGTAAACTCAAGATGGCTTCCAAATACAAACAGGGAGTTAGAAAACAAGCTAAAGAATAAGGCTTGAATATTGTATATTTAGGTGTGGTTGCAATAATGAAGAAGGGCTCTGTAAAGCTTTTAATTGGAAGTAAAGATCATGTGGTGCTTTAAATCATTTTGTCAAAATGTGAAATCACTAGAACAAAACAAAGTAGAAAAGAATTCATGCTATGGAATATGATGAAAGATTTAGATCTGAAATGTTCATGGCTGCACTGAAATGTATAAATAATGCAGTGTGAGTGTTAGTTATAACAGTAATGGAGCTTATTTTTCAGAGGTTATATTGTATGTTCAATATTTATGGCATCACATTTAGCATGCCTTTTAGCAGACCTTCAGTTATGTTCATTCTCGTTAGTCCATTATGTCCCTGGTATTACTTCCCAGGGCCACATTGCCTTGGCCACAAGCAGGCTGGAAAGGGGACACAGAACCATCATGCATATCTTCTTAGCAGCCTGATATATATCAGGTAAATGGGATTTTTTTTTGTGATACCCGAATTAAACAGAACTACTGAGATAATTTACCTCATCAAATATAACATTAGTAGTATTAGTCCAGATCTCCCACTAATTCCAAAATGAATGTCAGTTTACTATATGGTTATGGCACATCCCCATTACCAAGGAATTGCCACAGACCTGAACGAGTGAGCCAGCAAAATATCATTCCTTCGCACCCATCCTCTTTAGTTACGACAGTACTGGAGCCACTAATCAGTCTTGGGTAGTCTGTGTTACAGTCTGGGTTCCATCTCCCATTATGCCGTGGAGCCAGGGTCACATTCAGAAAGTGAGCCAGCAAGATATTATTCCTTCGCACCCATCCTCTTTAGTTACGACAGTACTGGAGCCACTAATCAGTCTCGGGTAGTCTGTGTTACAGTCTGGGTTCCATCTCCCTCTATGCCATGGAGTCAGGGTCACATTCAGGAAACTTTAAAAATACAAGACAGAAATATGTTCAGGCTGTACACAAGAGATTATTTCTGATGTTTTTTCAAAAAAAAAAAATTCTAGTTATCTGGTTGTGTCTCTGATTCTAACTGTATATTGCTGTTTCATTCAGTTCATAAACAGAAGCCTTTAAAGTAGATTTTTACTACTGTGTTAAAATAAGAACAAAAAATGCAAGCCTATGTTTCAGAATGTCCTTTTTCAAAGTGCTGTTAATTAGTATAATATAACTGGACTGGGATTCATAGGTAATCTGTGTTCTATGAGCTGTTGTGTGAAACTGACTACATATACACAGCCAGGCTATAGTTCATAGTACCAGATACTGCTGTACCTGTCATCTTCTTAGCATGATAAATCGGATGAAAGACAAAAATAATGGGGGGGAGGCCTAAAATAAGGATATTTTTTAAATATTGCTGTTGTGAACTTAGAAATTTGCTAGAATAACTGGTTTTGCTTTATTGTGCATTTTCTGAAGGATATAAAATCTGAAACTCAAATGGTTGTCATTATTTAGTGACTTCAGTCCTCAATTATTTGCCAGTAAACTGCATATTTTATGAGAAACAGATAAAAAAACTGGACATTCTGTGAAAATCTGGACAGTTGAGAGGTATGGCTACTGCTGTGAAGTGGCAAGGAAAACAGCATGGTAAAAGGTATATGTAAATGGCCATATATAATCAAGAAAATGAAGCCACATAGATTAAAGAGTGAATAATGAGATGCAAATAAGCATCACTGAAAAAAGTCACAATTCAGAGTTGTAAAGTGCATTAAGCCCATAGCAAATTGCACATCACTACCAAAGCAAACTGGACATAAAAGCATTTAGAGTTGCAACAAATATAGCTGTTCAGTACACAGGCAGAAATGATGAAATAGAACTTCCCGATAGTGCCACTACCTTATCCCTGCTAACATGACATCAAAGAAAGTGATATTGGCAGTGCAGCTAACGAATCAGCAGCTGACAGACCATTTTTGTTTGGCAAGAAAGTATATATGGATGTCAGCTGACATGCATCATTCATAAATAGCATCAAGATGAATGCATGGATGTCTTATAACACTGACCACCAAGGTGTCCAGTATCATACTTTCTCCAGGGAACTGTCAGACACAAAGGATGGAGTCACTGAATATATCACAAGCCAGAGTCTGTTGAATACTTTACATGATTCTTCCAAATGTGAATGAGCAAAGCTCCTTCCCACCACATCAGAGGAGAAAACTACCGTGCAGTAAGGCTTTTGTGATATTACCAGCCTCCCAAAGGTGCTCAGTCTTAAACAAATGTGGCAGTAAAGGCACTTCCTTGCATCTGTGGACAATGGTATATCAATAAGAAGGAGGTACCATTCTGTAAAATGCCAGGTAGTATAAAACACCCAAGGTTAGATAACCAAAGCATTTTAACAGCACCCTGACACTGCCAGTTATTACTATGTATGACAGGCAAGTGAATTAAATCACAGCTTTATTCACTGGGAAATTCCACAGGACCATCTAATTGGGTAGCACAGGCACTGTAGGTGATAGTGATAACTCCTTCATGAAACCTACACGGCATCATTGAATAGCAGTATAACACCACCCATGCACAAACCAGAAGCATCACTGTTTATAAATTTAGCCTCTTCAAAGATAGCTTCACTACCTGGTTAAATCTGTTGGGCTCTGTAGTGCATCCATATCAGCACTTGAAATATATCTGTCGCAAGCAGAACAGCCACCTGTCCAGAAAATGTCTGGACTCAAAACAGCAACCCCTTTCACAGTCAACATACTTCCATTGTGCGACAAGAACAATGGTGCCCACAGATAGACAATGACAATCACTTCACACCTTCAAGTCTACCAAAGACAGAGCATGTAGGCAAGTTCTACCGGTATTTTGGAATCCTTATATGTACTCGCCGATCTTGGTGAAACAGTTGTGAGAGCACTCAGATCGTTGGAATAGTCATTTGTATAACAAAGGAATACACAGTACCTTGTTAATCAAACAACAAAATAAACCTTTGAAATTCCAGGATTCCAGCAGAGCAGACAAAGCTGAAGATAAGAAAAACATCAGGTGAGAAATCTATGGGAGTAGCCCAAAAATGTCTTTTTTTTTTTTTTTAGATTAAGAAACACTTTGACATGACTGGCATTTGTTTTTTTTTTGGGGGGGGGGGTTCCCTGCGTCTGCCTCTGGTGTCCATCTTTGTCCATGGAGTATACTGTGCAGTCCTGCATGCCCTAGACTTACTCTGATCCATGATCAGGGCTGGTGATGAGATTAAGACATCCTGGTGCAGCATCATATCTCTTTATACCATAGCTTCTTGTTGCCCTGTGAAAGGCTGTACTTCATTATGGGCAGATGTACATTCAGGATGTGCAACAGATTGCTTTATCTCCATGACAACTCAGCCAATGTCCCACTGCTTATTCCCATTTCAAGCTTTGCTCTCTTACATGTGTCCTGCTTCCACCAAGGAAGTAAAACAAGATGGATACAGGTAAACACCCTCCCTTTGGGATAGGCACACCATCCTTCCACTGCCACATCTCAGACGCCCAAGCTGATAATCAATCCCAGGTCACTTGGGCCAAGCTTAACATTATTACGTCGGTATTACAATGACTCATTTTTCCAAGGTCTTTCTAAGAATTCATGAACAGCTAACCAGTTCAATTTTCAGAAGATGTGCTCTCTGTCCAAGATGTGCTGCTCCTCTGCCAATCCTGGCTGAACTTACTCACTATACTTCACTCACTGCCTTATACCTAAGTCACACTTCACAACCCTCTCCAGCCTCCTACCTCACTCCTTTCTTTTGTTTTTCCCACTACCTTACCATTTCCACTTCAGTTCTCTAGACCTATTATTTTTCCTACCTACTCACCTAAGCTGCCTGAAGACAACCTGCCCTGCACTCTTCTTACAATCTCATTTTCACTGCCTCTAATCATGTAATCTCTAATATATGTTTAAATATCTTATGCAAATTGTTTCAAGACTCATTTATCACATACTAATCTATGCAACAAATATATGACTATCGAGTTTTTCCTCACATATTATCTCCAACTCATGTTATTGTTTTACATTGCAGTCTACTACTAAACATGTTTTGTTTTCTCATTACATTTTTTCACTCATGTTTTGTAATGCAACATGTTACTTTGTTATTTAAAATATCTGAGCTTGATTTTTGAAAGATTGCAATTGTGGGGCATTTCTCCCCAGGCCTCTGCTGAAATGCCCCAGTCAGACTTTCCCTGTAGAAAAATGTTGAATAAATAAATAATAAACAAATATAATGTTTGTTATGAGAAGAGGTCAGATTTCACAAAAGATATGTTTCCTGTGCCAGCTACACTAAGGTGAAGTTGCCAGTTAATGCTCATTGGAAAGCCTTTGTAAATATAGTTCAATCAGTTAATGCTTATTGGAAAGCCTTTGTAAATATAGTTCAATCTGCTAATTGTATGCAATGATATCAAAAATCTGCATGCAAATTATGAAGTGAAAGCTTTCCAAAGCTCAGTTGGTCTAACCTTACATCATCTTTTCAGGTGTGCAAATACATTAATGAATAACATATGGAGCAGAGTGAAGTATGGTTTGTGTGAGTATTGGTGTGTGCTTCCCAAATTCTAGATTTTACGTGTTTTCCACTAAGTGTAACTGGCTACATTTTAGGTCATTCTTCCAGTCCTGCCACCTTCTTTCCTAGTCTTTCTTCTTGTTACCAAACCTATTGCATATGTTTCTGTCATGAGTCACAAAAAGCTGGTTTTCCATGCAGGCTTTCTGTACTGCCAGTTGTGATGCATAACAATATCTATAAGATATGAGATGTACTGGTGTTTAATATGCAGATGTCTTCTAGTTGATCTACACAGCAGAACACAACATAGACCGATAAATATTGTAATTGTGAACAGCCCCTAAAAATACATGCACATCTGATACCAGTAACTAAAAACATGGACAGGTCAGCACTCAAAGCACAGCCAGTGAGAAAGAATTAAAAACAAGCTGTAAGAATGACATAAAACATCCATGAGCATATGAGGGTGGCCATGAAATCTAGAAAAAAGTTACATAATGCTGATCAATGACAGATTAATGAATGGAATTTCCAAACAAAGTAAACTTCTCCCTAATACGAGTCTACACAAGTATCACTAGATTTTAGAAAAAAACACACCCATTCAACATCTGTGAAATGCATAAATATGATACAGATATGAAAAAGCACCAAGAAACAACATGCAGCAATAAGAATATATGGACAAATGCTCATATCATACTTTTATCCCTTGGTGGTTACCATGGGACTCTGCCCACAGTCCAAAAGCTGATGGACAGAGTGTTGAAACCTCAACAGGCATACCCCGCAACCTACCTAAATGACACTGTCATACACTCAGAGGATTTTGATTCCCATTTCCCCAAGGCGCATACAGCGTTTAGTTCACTGAAGCAAGCAGGGCTTACAACTAACACCCCTAAATGTAAAATATGGATGACCGGGGTTAGGTACCTCAGATATGTGATAGAAAGAGGTCTAATAAAGCCTTAAAATGAAAAAGTAGAAGATGTTTTGAAATGGTCTGTCCCACAAACTGAAATGCAAGTAAGGTCTTTCAAGGTTTGTCATGATGCAACCACAAACTTATTCCACAGTTTGCCTCTGTGACATGTTTCCTTGGCAACTTCACCAAGGAGAAGTTGCCAGAGCAAGTTATATGGAGCACTGAGACAGAACAGTCTTTCCAAAAACTTATGCAATGCCTGTGAGCAGAGCCAGTCTTTGTGCTCCCTTTCTTCTTATGACCTTTTATTATCTGCACACACACACCCATGAGGATGTCTCAGGGGGGTTATCCTAACACAGAACTAGATGACAATGAGCATTCTGTATATTACTTGAAGAAAAACTCAATAACACAAAAGCTAAGTACTCCAACAATAAAAGAGAGAATGTTTAGTCATCGTATGGGCCTTGTTCTCCCTGAAGCATTACCTGATGGGCTGGCTGTTCATCCTGATTACAGATCTGACCCCACTCCAGTGACTTTGTCAACAAAAGCAAGGGAATGTCTAGCTGTGCTAACTGTGCAGATGGGCCCAAGCACTACATTCCATTTCAGGGTATAACGTCTTTTTGGTCTCCACCACAATATGTATGGTCTGTCCATGGCAAACAGACCTTAAAACTTGTTTGAAGCCAGTAGCCTCAAATTGTAGGGGGGTCATCTGTGACTCAGAGTGGTAGCTCTACTAAATTTCTACACAGCAGTTAAGCCCAGGAAGGCAGACGCAGGGTAGTTTTGGCACCATGGCACTAATTTGGGCCAAACAGGGAGCACTTAGGAGATATGACAGCATTTGGGAAGGCTAACGTGTTTAGAGATAATAGCTCAGAGTGTTGGGGTCTGGCTCTTTAAGCAAGAATGCCTGAGTTTCCAGATGAGAATATTGAGTAATTAACTGCACCTTTTGAAGGAGAGACAAGATAGCAGAAGTTGCTGAGATGCCCTTAGTAGTCTGGACTGTGTTTCTGTCGATGTATTCAAGGTGAAGACAGAGATTGTTATTCAAGGTGAAGAGAGAGAAATTGTCCAAGGCCAGAACAATCATTTGTAAGATAGAAGTCCTATGGATTGTTCTAATTTACCAGACAGGGTAATTTTAGTAGAAAAAATTAGATTACCACTGTTGCATTGGAGACATCTTAGTAACACACTGTCGCTTTTACGGTTGTCTTGGTGAAAGACTTTTAAAAATTTTGTGTGGAATAATATGAACTGATTCTCAGAACCTGTGCTGATAGGTTAGATCATGGTGACAGACATTATTTCAAGAAACATTTGTTTTGCTTATAGAAGCATTCATGAGGGTGTGACCCTAAGGGATGGTTGGGTAGTATAATTAAGTTTGTAACCGTATACATTAATGTTATGTTGTTGCTATAAGTGTGGAAAACTTACTGAATCTTCTATTCACAAACTAGTATATTTTGGATTTCCAATGTTTTATGCTTATTCTCATTGCAAAAGGTAAACTTATTTTATGTTCAGCCAATAAAACTATGTGCTTTGAAAGGAACCAGGTGTGCTCATTATTCAAAATATTACTCTGTTTATTTTATCCTTTGCTGACTGGGTTAGTTCCACAAGGCTAGTAGCCTCTTTTTAGGGGAGACGATGTATTTATATTACTGGGAAAATTTGGCCAGGGCATAAGGGAATTTTTCCCTTCTGTTTTGAATGGGTGCAGTGGGATCTTTTACATCCACCTGAGGTACCACTGACTCAAGCAGATGGCATCTTGGTTTAATGTCTCATCTAAAGGACAATATGCTCCAGAGTACAACAGCCACCTTTTGCTGCACTGCAGTGTCAGCAAGCAATCTACCCAGTATAAGGATAGAACCCACAGCCTTCTGCACTAAAGGCAACCTACTGCACCATTGACAAAGATATGCTAGGTGTGTGTGTGTGTGTGTGTGTGTGTGTGTGTGTGTGTGTGTGTGTGTGTGTGTGTGTGTGTGTGTGTGTGTGTGTGCGTGTGTTTGCATATTTACATCTATAGTTGTCATTCAAAAGGTTGACAGTCATTTGGTTGACAAGTTTGTCTGGGTGTAAAAAAAGAATGCACAAATGAGTGAATTCTTATTTCTCTGAATCACATGATTGAAATCAATGTTTATATAGTTTAGGTAAGAAAGAGAGTATAGGTGACTGAAAAGGTGGTAGTTGTGAAAATGTGCACGATCACTCGTTATAGTGGTTATTGCAGATGTGCATGTGTTCAAGGGTTCCAGTTAGAGTAAAGGTTAGGTAAAGAGATAGATTTAGTCTTGTGGCTGTTTGGTGTTGTCTGTGGTCTGAGTACTGTAGTCTTGTGTACTGTTACTGTTAAGGATATATTTTGTTGTTGTTGTCTTTTGGCTTTTTCCAGTTAGGGGTCGCCACAGTGGAACTCAGGTCTACTAATGATTGGCAGTAGATTTTGACGAACGCCGAGGTGCCAGCTCAATGTTCAACCTTCAACGAAGGCACGCCCATTTACACATGTCTTTCAAACGCCCACCCAACTGTGGGGATGACATGCAGACTCCACACAGAAGGTACTCCCCACATTCCAGTCGAGAATCGAACGGGAGAACCTCTTGCTGTGAGGCAACAACGCTACCACTGCACCACCACGGATGTATATTTTATAGTAGCATAATATACAGAATTAGGGTTAACACTAATAAGTAAGAATAGCATGGACGGGCAACACTCTATCATTCCTCCCTTATTATTTTCCCATGGCTTCTGCCTTCATTCCATCCCTTTAGTTCTCCTTCACCTCTTTCATGTCAACTTCATTGTCCTATGTTGTCTCGTGTATTATTTTTCCCAGTTTTCCTTTCCTAGTTTTTCCTTAATTTAAATCTTGTTATTTTTATCCCATCTGTTCTTGGCCTACACTCCATGCATTAGTGGTTATGACCATTGGTGCATGGTCTGATAAAATCATTTCCTGTATTTCAATGTGCTCCACCCTTCCCTCAGTACCTTTCATGGCCAGAATCCTGTCAAGTTTGCTTGTCTATACCAGACTGTCCCGTCAAAAGTATACTCGCTTAACTATGGGTTTTTACCCTCACTGTGTTTATCAGTCCACCAGATTTTTTTTGCATTTCTCAGTCTTGCCTCATCTTTGAAACGAGTTCCTTGTTTCCAAACAGTCTGTTATTCTCCAGCTGTATTGCGGCATTAAAATCTTCCACCTATGATTTCTGTATGCTCCCTCCACATTTATGCCCATTTTCAAAAAATGCTGAAATACATATTATCCTTGTTAGATATGTATATGTTGTCAGTAGTCCATCTCTTACCTTTTACCCTCCCTCGCATATTATTTATCTTCCATCTCCACTTCTCAGTGCATTATCTGTTATCACCTGCAATCTTTTCTTGAACACCATAGCTACCCCCCACCCGCCCCAGGTTTACAGTCAAACTCCCCTTTGGAGTTTTCTAAACATAAAATCTTCTCTCCTTTTCTGACTTACTGTTTTGCTTGCTGGAGTAATACTATAGCTTCTCCTTAGACTTCTGATCTTATTTTCTATATTCTTTTCTTTCTGATTGGATAATCCCCCTATATTTCATGTGATAACAGTTATCTTCTCCTAACTCCCCTTGGTTTATATTGCCCTTTCACATCTGTTAGATGACCCCTGTCTCCTGATCATCTATTCCAAGCTGAGCATCCTGTTCATTTGTTTCAGCCTGTGTAAGATCCTTTCTGTCCCCTCCCCTGAATGAATGGTCTAATGGTCACCATTTGAGTGCATCTTCCCAATGCACTTTGGTTCCCTTTCTCTGTCCCTATCTATTTTTTTCATGACAGATTAACCCAGAGCTGGTATGCATATTTTTTAATTTCTTCAAATTATTTATAGTTGTCCCCAAATCCTTCTTGTCTCCTCAACATACACCCTCCATTTGCATTCCTTATATTTTTTTACAGTCTTCTAATATTGTGTAGTACATTTCAAACCTTCTTTGTTTTGTCTTTACCCATGCTCAGACTCCTCAGTCTCCTTGTATACATAGAACTTTAGAATGCCTTTATAGTTAACTCTAGCCAGCACTATACAAATGAGGCAGTAATGAGTTCTTAACTTCTCATCTTATCCCCAATCTTGCTTTGTCCATCCCCTGGATTCATGAAGCTCGGTGCAAGGCCGGTGTAAGGCCTGCGCCGGCCGTGTGGTGTATAAATGGTGTAGTAGCGCCATATGCATATTAATGAAGGTGCGCCACCACATCCACGTGCATAGGACACGTGCGCGAGTGCATGGGGCGTTACTAAGCTGCGCCCAGAGGCGTGTCAATGTTGGCTGGCGATGAGCAACCTAAACTGCTGAATATTATAGCCTGCCTGCAATAGTAATCGCACCTATCAGTGTCCATGGATAATGAAACGTATGCAAAGCATGCAAGACAGTTCCCGGCCACACAAAATGGAGAACCAAACAGAAATGCACGCAACACAATATGAGTTTCCGTCCATGGAACAAAGGATATTTAAAATCGTGTGTCCGTAATGTACTGCACTGTCAGTAGTTATACCCAGTGGAAGTGAAGCGCATCATGTCAGCGCGCCACCAATACACACGTCTAGCCCCATGGGCAAGGTCACCAGCAGTCCCACAGTGGTAGTGATAGTACACAGCTGGGCAGTTGTGGCTATATAACAACCGTAAAGAAACCTGACAGTCCAAATTGTATACCAAACACACACAAACATATGTATATTAAAATGTGCTATACACATGAACAGGAACGTAACTGTCACATACACATAGGATGCTATATGCGGAACCGGGATATCCAAAAGCAGAACCCATGCATGCAAATGCAATACGCAACAACCCCTGTATAGCACATAACCCGCACCCATGTCCGAATATCCACCAAATCCAGCTACCAGCCTTGCGCAGCCGTACACCTACACATAGCGAGTATTCCCCATATGTAGTAGGACGTATCATCCTAGGCAGTGTCAGGATTGCAAATATGTATCCCACGTTTGTAAACATCCCATCACAGTTACGTAAATCCAAATGCCCGCGCGTTCATGTTTCGGCAAAATGTGTGTACATCCCGTGGGATAAGTAACCTGTTGAAACCTCAGAGTTGTTTACATGCCACGGTGTCCAGTACTGTACACATCTGGACAAAACATGTGTGTGTAGTCATGGTACTGTTCAGTTTCTACAAGACATGCAAAACATACTACGCAGGATGGAACAGCTGTCCACCATGCAGGTCACCCCACTAGGGTTGCCACCTGTTCAGATGGCCAAGGTGGGACATCCCTTGTAGAAATGTGAGAATTTGCAGGATAAAACATACCCCCGGCCAGTGCAATGGACAGAATTACACTTGTATGCCAAGATAAAAGCTTATTCCATAGCATTTGAATAGCTTAAGGATGGGTGGACAAATAGGGACAGATGTAATTACTGCTCTCACAAACTTCGAAAGTTCACAGAATAATAGTATGTACATAAGCATGAAATGTTGTGAAGGATGTGGGGTAGTCCCCAGTATTACAGAGGTCCATACATTTATACTGTAACAAACCATCACATATGTTGACTGTACTACTGCATACCTGTAGTTAATTCATAGTTAAGTCATGTGCAAAATAATAACCCTCATAAGAATGAATACAGGAAATAGTCAAATGTGAATGGGAACACCACTCACCGTGGATAATGTATTGTAACCACCCCCACCCATATTATGTATTGCCAACATCATAAGCTGCTGACAGGTGCCCAAACACCTGTGTCTGTAAACACAGATAAAATGTTTAAAATGGACAAACCCTGTCCATGTGCTTTGTCTGACATTTGAACATGGTCAGGGCAGTTCCGTTCACCAGGCGGACAAGCCTAAACCCAGATCACCACATGAACACCCTGACAATTAAAGACCTGTATGTGTCAGGACTATAAGCCTTTGGGTTCTGAATATCCCTGCAGTGATTAAATATGCAGCTTGGGTCCAGAGCAGTAGGGAATAGGGAATGTTTAACATGTAGTACCGCATTTTTCCCAGCAGGAGAATGGATGCCTATGTCGTAAGTGAAGTGGTGAGGCATATGTTAATGTAGCTATGTACTATGGGTATGCATATAAATGAGTCACAACACCAAACGTATAGTGGTTACAGCAGCCGGCCAACGTGAATGCAGTCCCGGTTCAACTACGACTACAGCACATATAATGTGAAAGTGTAATGAATGCGTCTGTGCTGTACAGACAGTTAAATATGTAAAGGTGAACGTGTGTTTCGCATACGCCCGTTAACCGGATTACAGATAATATACTGGTACTGTCACAAGTAATAAAGCCCACGTAAGCACAAAGACTTAGTAAACATATATAACCCGCAATAAGGATATGCATGTGCGCCTGCGCGTAACCCACAATAAGGAAATGCAAGTGCGCCTGTGCGTGTGTGATCCGCTCACAGCATAGTAAATGAATGCTGTTTCCCCCACGTTAGTTATACATGGCTCAAACCTGTTAACCCGAAGTGTCTAAAAGCATAAACTGAGTCCCCAGGTGGATGGGAGCATGCACACACACACACACACACACACACACACACACACACACACACACACACACACACACAGACACACACATCTGGCAGGCCTGGGAATCGAACTTACACCTAACTACCCTATCACACTACAGCATGACGCATTTACAGAAAGCGCTACCGAGATTACTGAACATAGCACACCCAGAGGCATACTTCTAGGTGGGTGACATCATCCGCAAAGGCAAAGACGCCGATAGGGAATGTATGTGTTGTGAGGCAACTAAAAGCATTACTGTGTCCCCAGACATCTGGAAACACACACACACACACACACACACACACACACACACACACACGTGGAAGGGCCAGGAGTTGAACATACACCTAACTACTTTAACACACTACAGCCTTACGCATTTACAGAACGCGCTACCAAGATTACTGAACACAGCATTCCCAGAGGCATACTTCTAAGTGGGTGACATCATCCGCAAAGGCAAAGACGCCGATAGGGAATGTATGTGTTGTGAGGCATCTAAAAGCATTACTGTGTCTCCAGGCAGCTGGAAACACACACACACACACACACACACACACACACACACACATACACACACACACACACACACACACTTGGCAGGGCCGGGAGTTGAACATACACCTAACTACCTTATCACACTAAAGCATTACGCATTTACAGAACGCGCTACCGAGATTACTGAACACAGCACTCCCAGAGGCATACTTCTAGGTGGGTGACATCATCTGCAAAGGCAAAGACGCCGATAGGGAATGTATGTGTTGTGAGGCACCTAAAAGCATTACTGTGTCCCCAGGCAGCTGGAAACACACACACACACACTTGGCAGGGCCGGGAGATGAACATACACCTAACTACCTTATCACACTACAGCATTACGCATTTACAGAACGCGCTACCGAGATTACTGAACACAGCACTCCCAGAGGCATACTTCTAGGTGGGTGACATCATCCGCAAAGGCAAAGATGCCGATAGGGAATGTTTAGAGAGTGAGCAGTCTGAAAGAATATTACTGTCCCAAGGTAGACGTACACAAACACGGCAGTGCTGTCATCGGGCCAACTAAATATCTACGGAGCACTACAACACTAAATAGATATGGGATGCACCACAGACAGTACACCCTTCGAGAGAGCAATCAGTGTGTTTAATGTAGGCATCCATCGTGACATTGAAAATGGACATCGGTTGCCTGGATGACCACCATGGCTATACAGGATGTCAATGGCCATGCCCACACGCTTAGTATCACACATCTGTTTGGAATGTACTGTGTGTCCATCTACACAACGGCATACTGGGCATGCTCACACACTTAGCAGTTGCAAAGGGCCAACTTGCATGCACACGGGGTCTAATCACGGAAGGGAGCAGTGTGGAATGTATTGTGTGTCCATCTACACAACAGCATACTGGACATGCTCACACACTTAGCAGTTGCAAAGGGCCATCTTGCATGCACATGGAGTCTAATCATGGAAAGGCGCAGTGTGGAATGTACTGTGTGTCCATCTACACAACGGCATACTGGGCATGCTCACACACTTAGCAGTTGCAAAGGGCCATCTTGCATGCACACGGAGTCTAATCATGGAAGGGTGCAGTGTGGAATGTACTGTGTATCCATCTACACAACAGCATACTGGGCATGCTCACGCACTTAGCAGTTGCAAAGGGCCATCTTGCATGCACACGGAATCTAATCACGGAAGGGCGCTGTGTGGAATGTACTGTGTGTCCATCTACACAACAGCATACTGGGCATGCTTACACACTAAGCAGTTGCAAAGGGCCGTCATGCATGCAGATGGAGTGTACACCCAGAAGGGCACAGTACAGAAGGGCACAGTAAGGTAAAACTGTCCTCACACACAGGGCGGTCACACATGCAGTGACCTGTACACACACAGCTGCCATCACAGCTGTCACAGGTCCAGGTCACACATGTACACACTGCAGTGTACACTGTAGCTGTCAAGTCAGCACCATGTCGTTGGTGCAGCACTACACAGCCTTAAGGTCCCACAACACCATGTGACACATGACCACTGGGCTGTACAGCGGTGTACACCAGCTGTGCAGAGTACACATGTACCAACAGGGATCCAACAGGTGTTATGCATTGCAATGATACCAGTATACATGAACAGGTCGGCTCAAGACATACCATGGCCCTTACACAGCTGTGACACCTGACTGTTGCTGTACACCAATGAACACACATCTGGATATGTCATACATGTGATTGTGTGGATGTGTGCATGGACTGCACACACAACACATACATACATAGCCTTTAATGTACCACATGCATAACACTGGCCTAATCAATGCTACACACACGAATGGAAGGTGGGCCCATGTCTGTTGAATGCTCACACTACAGGGGGTAGCAGTGTTGACCGGGACACATACCCTTGTACTGGTCGCCTGTGACACCCGTGATATCATACCGCAGTCCATGTGTTATGTATGTCAACACACATGTCCAACAATAGCAATGCATACAAACATGGCAACAGGAGACACATGTGACATCTGTACTGTGCATGCAGCAACCATGCATGTGCATTGGCCGATGTCTGTAACATAGTTGCACCTACCTACGACATGCAGACGCAATGCAGACCCATCATTGACACCTGTATACGGTAACATACAAACAGCACGTATGGAGGGATGTGTGTACATAACGTGGTGAACTACCTGTCTAGATGTATGTGTGCAGGGGGTGGCTCACAGTTGTGTCACGCACCATCCTATCATGCCATGTGAAAACAGTATGCTATGTCGCTGTTACGTGACGGTGCTGACATAATGCATACACAGCGGTCAGGTGTTAACAACTATATGTCACATGGCACCTGTAACGCCTACAACCTCCCGTGTGCATATAGCAGCACATCTGCCAGATATAGCGTTGGTACACATAATGCAATCAATACCGCTGTATGTCTATCAAACGTGTCATCATATGGCAGGTGTATCATTCCCAGCACTGCCATGTGTGTCCGAATGTGTGACCAGGGATGCCACATATCGCAGGGAATATGTCCCAGTTGCTACACATCCCTGTACACCATTGTAGAGATCTATACATACGTCAGTGTGGGAAGCATGACGTCGGCCGGTGTGATGCATCACACACGTCGGCTGTCTGTATACACATGTGTGGTCACCACAGTGTGTGTGTGTGTCTGTATGTATGTCTGGTGCTTGGTGTGAGGGTGTATGCTAATATACGGTGGGAAATGATCACTAGCCCCATGTGGTGACTAACCCATAATGGTGATGCATTGCACAACCCTGTTGATGCCATAGGTCCCAGCCATACTGGCTAACTGTGCATGTCCCTTCTCTGTGACACGTCGTGTGGGTGCATAGTACTGTGAGGGTGATGACCACACAGGCAAGGGTCCCCACCTGCACACTTCTGGGTGTGCATTATAGTGGTGTACACCCCGTGAATGCGGCCATGTTCCCGTACTGTTACAGGGTCCTACTGCTGCACAGTGTGGCCTCCAGCTACCAAGTGACACCTCACATCATCATTGGCCAGGCTGCTGTGTACAACCCCTGCACCATGTCACCATACCTGTAATGTGTCCTGCTATGTATGTCACGTCTCTGTCCAGTGTAGCCTGTGGCACCGACCACATGCGTCAGGTGCAGTATATGTGCGGACATCTGTGTCATGTTGGTGTGTCCAACAGTCAGGTTGAGGGTACATGTAGCATGCTGATATTGCCATACGTGCCTGTGAGTAATCCACAGTTACATGTGGGGGACTGCAAACACTGCTACCTGTAGGCACATGCACGTACACCATAGGAGGGAACCAGGGTATCACAACCAACATGGTGCTACAGATGTAACCGAGACACATACTGTGAACACATCACAATGCATGCTGCACCTGCACTACATGGTATGACTGGTGCATGTTGACAGTACACAACCTATGTCACATACACATCTCTCAGTATTCACACACAACCACTGCAACATACACATCCCTCACTATGCATACACAGGTATTACATACACCTCTCACTATGCTGTTCACCCTGTGCATCAGAATATTTGTACATAACCCTGCACCAATCGTGTGGATGACAAGGATGCGGCACAGGCTGCATCATATGCACAGGGTGATATGTTTGCCAGGGGCATGGGCTGCACCAATGGATAATATCATGTGTGTGTGTAAGGGCCGGTGAATTGACTGGACATATGCAGAATGCATGTGGATGTCGTGGAGCCCTACAGTTGTGTTTGCTGTGTGCGTGTATGTGTGTACACAGTTCTGCCATTTGTGATGCCTATATGGGGTATAATTGACAGCCCCAGATTGTACAGTGCAGGTTGTATAGCTCACTGTGTCCGTCCACGGCCACGTGACCTGTGCCTGACTGGGGTTGCACGGGCACTACCAGGTGGAGGTACTGAGTGGCTACTGTCCGACGACACATGTCCGCTGTAACCGTGTTGCCGCTGAGACCGTCCAGGGCCATGTCCACATGGCCTGCTGTGTCCTGGTGTTGACAGTGCAGCACCAGCTGCACTGCTACTGCTACCGGCACTATGGGAGCGGGCATGTGAGGTGGCACGCTCACGTCGACCTACACTAGGTGGTGTTGCTGGCCTACGTCCACGTGGCCTATGACTCACTCCTACCAGGTGTTCCAGCACAGACAGCTCCCACTCACGGATTGCCATGCCTTGGTCAAGGATTCCGACCATTTCACCTAATCGCCTATCCAGAACATTAGCAATCTGCTGTTGAGCAATTGCCAATGCCTGGACGTTGTCATTTAGGGTATGGCTAACAGCCCTCTGCAGCCTCTGCCCTTCTCTGTTCTGCCGTTCAGCACATGCCTGTGCCGCCATTACAGTCTGGAACATGCGTCTGGTGATACCAGCTGCTGCACTCTGTACTGCAGGTGCATGTCTGCCAGAGGTCCTCCTACGAGCAGCACCGGCCACATGCCTGTGTGGCACATCTGCAGTCATTACACTGACACCATGGTGTATAGACACACCTTCTGTAGCCACCACACATTCCTGTTCCACGCCAACAGACGCTGACTGTCCTTCCTCTATGGCCACCAGAACTGTGTGTGGGGAAGAGGGGGACATAGCTGGGATGGTAACCATTGGCACAGATTCAGCCCCTGACAACCCTGCCTGTACCTCATGCATATGTTCATCACCGCTAGTATCTGTGGGGACACTAACATCAGATGGACCGCAGGAGGGTAACGCACCTACATCATCTGTGAATGCAAAGAAATACTATAAAATACAATAGACACAGACACACACACACACACACACACAGACACACACACACACACACACACACACACACACACACACACACACACACACACACACACACACACACACACACACACACACACACACACACACACACACACACACACACACACACACACACACACACACACACACAGACACAAACACAGACACACACAGACACACCATGCATGTGATTTGTCAGATGGCATGCAGCATGCCTGCGATACAGCAGAGGGCATGCAGCTCAGACATTAATAGTGTTAGTAAGCATACCTCCCTGGGGTGCACACTACAGCAAGCAGGTGTCATATCACTAGCCATGCAGTTCACACAATCATGTTAGTATGCATGCATCCCCGTGATACACCATGTGGCCCAGAACAGGATAACAGTACACATGGCTGAAGTGACCTTGACATGTAATCTGCTGACATGTGCATTAACATGCATACATGTTTGACACAATGGTGTCCTGACACATGTACAGCATCATAATGGGCTTCACATTGCAGTGTTGTGTGTATGCCCTACAGATAGAATGCATGTTTAGCAAATGTGCATGAGCATGGGAGGGTAGTGTGAGCCATCTACATTGCTATACAGTGTGAAGTACAGACACTGTGCCATTGCATGGCAACATGAGGCATCTATGTTGCTGTAGAATGCATAATATGTACACATTGCATAGCCATAACTGCAACACAGTCGTGATGTTCAACAGATCGTATATGGCAGACTTCAGTGACACCTCCAGTAGCTGTGCACAGGCTTTTAGGATGTCCAGTGTACCACATCAACTGTATAATCGGTCAACTAAGGCTATAATTGGACCATGTGTGGACAATGTGCAACAAGGTGTATACACATCCCAAGTACTGTGTGGCTACATGTCTCTGGCCATCCCCCATGGCCATGTGTGCACATGTGTTGGCCAACTGTGTGTGATGGGCGTCTTTTCCACATGTCTGTGTTGTTCCATATGACATGCACCCATAGATGTCAGATATGTCACAATCCACAGGGCTATGCAGACAATGGGTTGTATGTTTGGTATGTGGGGTATAGGTCATGCGATAGTGTGACAATATTGCAGACAGAACACTACATGTCTGGGACATGTCAGGTGGCACATCACAATGTGTGCACCCAATGCAAGGGCATATGACACAATGGTGACACTTGTGGGCTGCCCATATCACAGCTCACTGTGTGGTACTGTGTGCGTACCACACATGTTGTTCCAATGCATACACATATGCCTCCATTGTAGAACACCTCCACCGTTGTATGCACAGCTGACCACACATGTCGCAATGACAAGTACTGTGGTTTCAAGTCCGTGTATCATTACATTTGTATATATTGCACATGGGTGGTATGTGTGAATGAAGAGTGGTGCGACCTGCATATCGTGACTGGAACAAACATCAGGTGTGCAAGTATTAACTGGCCACATGGCAAATAGATCTACACTGTAACATGCCTGATACTGATGACAGTCTCACCTGCAACGGACCCATGTCTGTGCGGCACGCCAGAGGTACCTGTATAGGGGTGACACACCAGTATGAACATTATCCATGACTGTATGACAGAAACAGGTTGCACTGTGCATGTGAACACATTCACCTGTGTAATAGCATATAGTATGCACATGTGTGCATACACAACGTAGCATACTGTAGTATGCAGCATGTGTGTCCACATACCTGGCATATGTTGTTACTTTACATAATGTACAGTGACACATGCAACTACATGGGATATAATAGCCATATGTGCAGTACTGACTTACCAGGCAACTCCAGGCTCATTGGTTGGGAGACACCCGCCTCCACGATGGCAGCTAGTGTTTCTGGATGCTGTTCCCTGGGTGTCCCCAGACTGGCCAGTAGCTCCTCGGTGTGTGTGAGTGGGGGCTGAGTTGGTGGCCCACCACCTGTACCAACTTGTTCCCTGGTGATTGCAGTGGCAGGCTGTTTTGCATGTCATATCAGGTCCGTGCAGTGTCTGCGCACCTGCTGGTAGGTGCGGTTATGGCCACCCACATCATTCACCCTCCTGCGTAGATCCTGCCACAGGTCATCCCGCTGCTGGGCATGCTGTGGCACATGGCTGAACAACAAGTCATAGTTGTCATGGAGCTGTGGGGTGAGGACATCATCCTTCTGGTGGGTGTATGCTGGGAGGCGTGCACGGGGCATTATGTGTAAGACATAATGATGGTGACAGGTCACAGTTTCAGAGATGTACAGAGATACTGCTTCACATACATTTATATGACATCTACTACATCTGCACAGTTATCTTTGCAAAGCATCATGACACTGACACCACTGACGTGTTTGTGTCACACATTTCACACCCATTATGCATTGGATATCATCACCATATATGTGTGTCACCTCATTACAGTGTTCATACTCCATGTAAATCCTGTCTTGCTGTGGGCATGTCTATTTGCTTGCACTTGTGTTCTTACCTATCTGCACATGCCTTGATGTGTCCACGTTACTACTGTTGACCTGGATGCTGTGTATATGTCACATATCAACACAGACACAGCCGTAATGGACTTGAGCAGTGACAATGCGCACATATGCATGGACACCTGTACATGCATGTGTTTTGCCATATACATCTACACAGCACTGTACAACTGTTCAACATCCTGCCACTGATGGCCTGTATTGCACATGTGATAGACATGGGACAATGGCTAGTCAGACGACATTCGCAGGGATGGTCATCAACCATAGCATGTGCAGGCACAGTTTTCACGCTGTAACAGACAGCCATTGTGCCACCGCAAGGTGCATCAGTGCCACATTACTGATCCAGTCAGTTGATAGTACATCTACCATGCGGCCATCACACCATGTATGGCTGGGATGACATGTGCAGCTTTGATGGACAGGGTTGCATGGTATGGCAGGAGTATGTCACATATATGGCACAGGGATCTGTCCAGCCTGTGGCGATCCTAGTATTAGGATGGTGGCTGTCCATGACATATGTCATATAGATCAGGATATGGACATGTAGCATGTCCATCATCATGGTGTAGCAAATGTCCTTCTGCAAAGTAGACAGCATACTGCATAGTGGAGGTGTGGAATGTGAAGGCTGGTATCGCACATCCATGCATAGCCATTACCCCTTACAGGTGGTATATGATCCAATATTGGTCACCACAGTGCTGTATATGCCTGTCCAGTGATCTCCGTGCTCATGGATGTCACCCTGCCATGACATGGGTACTCCATATGACTACCTAAGGGGCCTGGAGATGCCACCATGTTGGGGGGGTGCACTGCACAGCACCATCCCTTACACAGTGTCCATAATGTTGACCACAGCCTAGGTAGTAGTTTATGGGTACAGGGATGTTCACCTAGCGGTGACACTGCTGGTATCATCCATCAGACTGTGCACATATGTCACACACCTCACCCACACAGCCCATTCTGTATGTTGTTCACAACACTGACACAGCTATACTGATAGGTCATGGCCATTCACAGCTTTACATACACATATGCCTATCATTTTTCTGTGTGGTATGGGCTACAATGAGGGTGGGGTACAACACATTAACCCTGTTCTACTGTATCTGGCACTGATGTGCTGTGCACATGCCACTCTTGCACCTTTTGTAGTTGTGAGTCTGTCAACAGGCCACTGGTGGAACACTCCTGTGACATGCAAAGGTATTTGTAATCAAATATCCGTGCTGTCTTGTACATCTGTACTGCTAACATCTACAGTGCTAATGGTTCATGGACATGCACACCATACTCAGCAGGGTTATAGTGCGGTGCCACCCTAAATGACTGTCATCACCACTTGTGGGTTGATATTATCCAACACCCTATCTGTATTGTATGGTCATGCTAGGCACTTGTTCAGAACATGTGAGCATGTCATGAGCTACTGATTACTATAGCGCCCATTCCACACTATTTCCCACAGGTACACTGGCTGTCCTACACTTCCCAGCTTGCTTAAGGTACGACAGCTGTTGTACACACGTAACGCACATATCCTGTGGGACATGATTGTATATACAGGCATGTCCAACTCTCACGTACCAGTGCTACTGCCTGTCTATATGAGGGATATGTGGTACATGTGGCAATAGAGCAATTGTCTCATGTACACATTCAATGCTCACCTCCCAACATACGGCACTACAGCCTGTGGGGGATGCACTTCTGCAGCCATGCCGGGCCCATAGCTCTCAGGTGTACCTCATTACGGGGAACGTACCTCATTTGGGGTTCTAAAAGGTGCATGTTCCTCAAGGTTCCACATTGGAAGGGTCTGTCACACATTCATTGTTGTAAATAGTTTACCTGCTAGCCATGGCTAAATAGATGGGAATCATATTAATTCATTGGAATATCTTTTTATATGTAAG
>NC_056725.1:401184507-401389507 GCF_019279795.1 Protopterus annectens
GACTGCTTTTTAAAAAAATTTTTTTTACATTTTTGCAAAATTGGTTTTCATGGACATGCACACCATACTCAGCAGGGTTATAGTGCGGTGCCACCCTAAATGACTGTCATCACCACTTGTGGGTTGATATTATCCAACACCCTATCTGTATTGTATGGTCATGCTAGGCACTTGTTCAGAACATGTGAGCATGTCATGAGCTACTGATTACTATAGCGCCCATTCCACACTATTTCCCACAGGTACACTGGCTGTCCTACACTTCCCAGCTTGCTTAAGGTACGACAGCTGTTGTACACGTAACGCACATATCCTGTGGGACATGATTGTATATACAGGCATGTCCAACTCTCACGTACCAGTGCTACTGCCTGTCTATATGAGGGATATGTGGTACATGTGGCAATAGAGCAATTGTCTCATGTACACATTCAATGCTCACCTCCCAACATACGGCACTACAGCCTGTGGGGGATGCACTTCTGCAGCCATGCCGGGCCCATAGCTCTCAGGTGTACCTCATTACGGGGAACGTACCTCATTTGGGGTTCTAAAAGGTGCATGTTCCTCAAGGTTCCACATTGGAAGGGTCTGTCACACATTCATTGTTGTAAATAGTTTACCTGCTAGCCATGGCTAAATAGATGGGAATCATATTAATTCATTGGAATATCTTTTTTATATGTAAGACCAGCCTATTTTAGCCATCATATGCCCTTCCTAGTTGATGCTGTTAGTAAACCAGTTGTAAGTGTTCCACGTTTCGCCCATTTGTCACACGGTATGAGGGCTAATGTTCCTCAGTTTGGGGACAGGAGGCTGACAGCTATGGCTGGGGGTAATGCTGTCGCCAACCCTGACTGCACCTGACAGTCATTTGGGGATGTGTAACATTTCCAGCACACCTTACCCATCACATAGTCTCACATGATCTACACCACTGGCCACACCTACGAGGACAACTTGTGCAGTACGTCTCCATACTCACTGTAGGCACCAGAGGTAGCCCCCATCATGGAAGACAACATCACCAGCTTATAGGCCACAGACTCATGTGTGCCCATCACATACAGCCAATAGTGAGTTATAACATTCACAACACACCAGTCATAGCTGACTCTGTAGGGAGTCACACTGCAGTTCCACACAGCAGGCTACACAAGGCGTTAGTCGCTTACATCTTGCTGTCGGGTAACTGCTTCTGCAACATAACCTATGCACCCATGCCACTCCTCACCAGGTACGATATGTCTGTCATTCGCCATGTTAGTGTGACTGCCCTGTGATGCCACTTCACAGACTACGTGTGCAGGGACATGCAATAGCTTACCAGTCTTATAGCCCTGAGGGTGTGGGCCTAGCCCTGGGGAGCATTTTGCATTCGTCCGGACACGATACCACTGTACAATGACTGACTGTGTCACTTCAACAGTTGCCTATGCTCCTATTGTCATTCCACAGGCATGTGGTATCTGTCCGCTATGACTGTCCTGGTCAAGCACAATGCTGTGGCACAGATGACTTGCACCTGTCAGCCCTGGGAGTACAGCTCACATGTAAGGCTCTTGCTGCTTCTATACTGCATGTCTTGCACAGTTTCCAATAACTGTCACCGGCAGGGCGGTAACTGGCAGGCACGACATGGGGTCATGTGACACAATGCTTGCATCTTCCTCTGTGACGCACGCAGGCAAGGCACACCTTATAATGCACCACTCACACATCTCTGCAGTGACTGGGACCTGCCTCTAGGCTCTGCAGAGCACACCTGCAATGACAGGTTATAGACAGCCATACCTTTCAGGCACATACCTGGACCGGCACACCCACAGCTGAGGGGTTCCCATATCCCACTATGTTTTGCACACATCCTGGCAAGTTGCTTAGCACAATGCATCAGAGGTGCTCCATGTGCAACTAACTGTGTCCGGGACCACTATACACATTGTAACAAGCGACAGAGTGAACATCATACCCCACGGGTAACATACCTTCTATGTTGGTATAGTGGACAGTGGGTCTCAGACAGCTACTACTGATGTGTGACTGACACTACCCCACACTTCACTTGGATAGCCACTCATGTACCGACACATCCACGAGTCATACCCTCCGCTCTGCTGGATCAACCCATACACACCACCTCCAAGACCTACATTACCCTTGGCATGAACACTGCCACCATGTAACTGGTGTTACACACCTGGGGTTATCCCCTCATTGGTGGATTCCAAGCATATGCTAATCGACCTTGTTAGCCACATCCCGGCAACACACCCATAACAGCATACACAGTACATGTGTACTACAACACCTACTACAGACGTCTGCTGACAGTGGTTGTTAACATCATGACACCCATGCAGATGGACAATGCACATATAAATGTTGACACATACCCCAGTGCACTTCATTAGCATGTACACAACTGCATGGATCATGCTATTCCACACAGAGCCATGATGGTACACACCAGATAACAGACGCCACTCTGGTGGTCATGTTCCATGGACATATGATGTACAACAACAGGTGTAGGCTGTTGCACATTGGTGTACATTCCTATGTGTGGGGTGGCTCACTGGTCAGCCATGGTGGGGCCACAGGGTCCCTCATCACATACTCCAAGACTAGCTACGTAAACATGACTGCCACAAATTCCGGAGTGTACCACCAGGCATTATGGTGGTATGTCAGTATTCGATGGAAACACCCACATCTGCTGTCACATACAACAGTCACTCAGGAACATTGCAGACCCAGGTATTGTTGGCAACATGCTGGAGGATGGATTCAATGCTGACAGTACACCCTCTCACTCACTACAGGGCCGCAATCCATACATGAACATTGTGGTGTCCCTGTGGTCACACCTACACAGTACTGACCTACACTCTATATGTCCTGGGACACTGGCCCCATGTCACCTTCCAACGTCCCAGGCTGTGATGTCCACCAACCTCTGAATTACATGTCTCCCCACTAGGCCACCATATTCAGTAATAGCCTTGTTTCAGACATTGTAGCCCCTGAATGGCACACAGCAGCATTTATCACACTACACACAGGTGGCACCGCATTGCATGAGTGGGACTATAGTCCTACACACCTGACTGGACTGTTCTGCATGGCTATGGGGCACATCATCAAGGGCGTCATTCACAGAGACATTGTTGGGCTCCCGTCCTTTGCTGCCACCGGGGTTGGGCTTGTTAAGGCCAGAGCATGGCCCCTACACATGGTGGACTCCTTTCATACAGTTACCAGGGTGGTTGCTGATGGTACGGGAGTCCACACATCCTACATTGTCCTCTCATTGCCTTTCAGCACCATTCCCCATTCTGGTATTGACAACATACACATCCACCTGCACATCATACCCTGTATCTCAGGATGTTATGCTATGTGGCTCATGGACAGGACACACAGTGAGGCCAGCATACCATAGTACCTACTACATGTCAGGTACATTTGGCATACCATGGTCCTCAGTCATAGGGCCCCTCATGTTCAGTATATGCTTCCCTGCTGAACAGGCTGGCACAGGGGACTTTCCCTGCCTAGCTTTCAACCCCCTACATACCAAGCGCCATGATTGCTCCACCAGCTGATACTGACTCCAACCATACGGGTGTCGCTGTGACAGATACATAATATGACTATCATGGCATCAAGCTACATGACACAAGGTGCATGCACATCACCTTTGCATTACACCATTCACCCACTGAATATCACATGGATGGTAGTCCCCTATATACATATCACATTGTACATGTTTGCAGTACATACATATGTCGCACCCACTCCTGTGGTTACCGTATTGCCTCTGTGGCGTGGATATCCTTCTACGTGGCCACACCTATCTGTACTGGGTGTGTAGCTGGTACATAGGCACCCATTGTACCTCTGAACTCAAGACATCTACGCACATTCAAGGGTACACCACCCCATTTAGGGTGTACCTTACACAACAGCTACAGCTTTACATGCCACAACATTAACACGCCATGACGTTTACTGAGCTCC
The DNA here is from genome assembly GCF_019279795.1 of Protopterus annectens. Lineage (NCBI taxonomy): Eukaryota > Metazoa > Chordata > Ceratodontiformes > Protopteridae > Protopterus > Protopterus annectens. The sequence continues at coordinate 401,188,537 of NC_056725.1, forward strand.
GACAGTTTAAATATGCGGCTGCACTACAGACACCACATCTGTACACATTTGCATACGACATACTCAGGGGTGACCTCTGCTGATCAGACAGGGCCCATGTCCACAACATTATTGATGGATATACTCCTCATACGTGACATAAGCAGAGGCCACTGTGAGCAACATGCTCATGGATATGTGCACACATGCCACAATGAGTGGGATGTGCTTCTGGGTTACATTCCCAAACGGACACTCACCATGCTGTGGAACATAAGTCCTATGTACATCACGCAGGGACACTCAGTAGCACTGTTCATGTGATACCTCCCTTGGTGGTTGGGAGACACATGTAGGCCTTGGATCGCTGCAGTGGCTGTACTATGCAGAGGTGCAGGTGACACCTGGCTCTGCTGTTCACAGGACACTACCCTGGAGAGGTGCCACTAGTGTGAACACTGTAGTTGTGCTTACACATGGACTTGCCAGACTGCATAGTACCCCACTATGCACCTGTGCAGGTATTACATGTCCTTTGTGTATGGTTACTTGGTAGCCCTTCCATTTAGATTAGCTATCATGCTATTACTATGTCCCATACCTACAGGCCATATGTATCCTGTTATTGTACATACCAATAGACGATACCTGTGGTATGCATGATATGCCTGTTATGCTGTGTAGAATATCTGTCATATCTACCTATAATACTATACATTACACATATTTCACATAGTATCCCATAATGCAAAGCATACTTGCACAGCGGGACCACCTTACATATGTCATTAACGTTATATGCCCATACACATGCGTGCTGTGACAGTATATCAACATATACTATCCCCTGCTATGGCACGTCCTTGTTGGACATACCCTACCACTGACGGCGGGTTGTATGGCATTGTTCTGTTTAATGCCGTCATGTAGCATCCCTTGTGGTGTCTGTGCTGTGTACCTTGTGTCCCACTGCTGGATGCACAGTTTCTACAAGCGTTAGTATGCTCAGCAAGACATCACTACATAAATACCTTTCCCCACTTTCTGCATTGCGGACATGTTTAACTAATGCAAACCAGGCTATACATACTGTAAAACTAATTAATACAGATCATGCTATACATAACCTTACATATCGGGCATTCTACATACCTTGTTGTCATTACAGCATTTCGTTTCTATCTCTGTCACAGTGTTTTAACTGTTATTCGGTATGAGCATATGGTTTGAATGTCTGGCAAGTCATCCTTATATATGTCGATACCTGAAACGTGGATTCATCCCACCAATTGGTGTTCTTGAGTGACTAATTACTTGCATATCAGCTGTGCAGCTACTCCATTTGCCAATTACACGGCGACAGTGGGGTATAATTGGATTCTCCACTTGGGCATTGCCTATTTGCCCTACCTTCAGGGAGACGGTCTGTATTGTGTTTTGTTATGTGTAACTGCAACTGCTATGCATGGAGACAAGTATAGTTTGGATTCATGTCCCCCGTGGATTGTGTGTGACAGGTAGAGTATTTGGTTCAACATGTGGGTGTACCTGTCATCCCGACGTCTGATAACGGAGTATTGCAATCAAAACCTGTAACATGGCTGTTTGTTCCATTATACAACGCCTGCAATTTTGCATGACGCCTTTAATTGTGTCTCTCACATGGTATGTTGAGGGTTCTGCAGATGTAATTGACTGACTGGATGTTTGTGCTGCTATTACAGTTTGTATTGCTTTAGTTTCTAGTGTTGGGGATGTCGGTGGTTGTATGTAACATATACGGTTTGTGGGCCTTGCATTTCTACATAATCCGTATATATGTGTGTGGGTTCCGTCCCTAATTAGAGAACTAACAGTTAGTAGACTTATGTTATGGGATTGTACGTTGGGCCGTTGTTAATTGGTTTCTATATCATCTGCAGGTGAGCTTGCTACTTGTATACCTCCGTAATTGCAGTGATATATCAGGGGGATATGTGTAAGTGACAGCTATCCCTTGTATTTCTGTCCCAGATATTTGCACTCATTGTGGTTGTGTTGTTAAAAGAGCCTGTTTGCCATGGGTTGCCACCTTTTCATATGGTCATTGTTGGACACTTGCGGGACACAAAGTGGTGTATACAGGCCAACACGTAGCCACGATCAGTACACAGGTAGCACATACTTTTATCCTCACTACATACCTATTGTTGTATGAATTTGGCTACTTATCATATTGCATGTAACATTTAAGTTTCTTACATACAGGCATAACCATTAAATACAACTGTTACATTATATATGGGACATATTTATGTCCTACCATCTCGGACATTTGCCCTTTGTACTGTTTTATGTCAGGACACACTTGCCCAGGGTGGGGCTGTCCCTCCTACTGTGGGACAGGTAGTAACCATATGCCTATAGCTAGCTATACCCACACCTACCATACTGATCTGCCTCTGACTTGGCACCAACATACACATGTTGTGGACACACACACACATTACAGTCACACAGAGACGCACACGGCACCCTCAACGCACACTTACACAGACTACGGCACTCACAGACACAGTTGAACACAGTACCTACATGGACCGCGACACCAGCAGTGGTGACTAACTGTCCCTTCATATTATCATACTATTACTCGCGGATGTACTGTTCCGGTACTGTGTTCTATTAGTCTTTCAGCCTTGTGGTTACGCATGTCGGTATGTTACACATTCCATGGTTGGCGGTATCCTATTTATTTGTACCTCCAAGATGTTATGAATGTCGTTGAACTATCTATTATATTTGCAGATATCGCTGAATACATCTATATCACCATATATCCCTCTATTGCCCTTTCTATCTGTATTATATATATGCATATGTGTACATATATCTATATATATATCTATATATATATATATATATATATATATATATCTATATATATATATATATATATATATATCTATATATATATATATATATATATATATATATATATATATATATATATATATATATATATATATATATATATATATATATATATATATATATCTGGCGGGGAACGTGACAGGCACACAGCACCACCATATGCTGTAAGACTCATGTACTGTTCAGGTGTTGGCATTCCGTGTTCCACTGGCTGTTGTGTTTACAATGTTTGAGGGCTGCCTATGTAGGAGTCACACACTGGGCCACCTATACATTACAATTTACAGGTGGTCATGTTTGTGTGCCGTCCATTTTACTGTGTGTGCAGGTGGAGAGGTGTCATTCCGTAGGGGCCTACACTGTCAGAGTATGTGCTATACGTTCCCTCTTTGCCAAGGCGTAGGCATATTGGGCACACCTCTGTCTGCCTACTGGGGCTGGCACAGTATGTTCATGGTCTGAATCCCTCTGTGCCTGTAATGGCCTTGGCAATTGCGGTGGGCTATGAGGGCCTTCACCATTTTGTCCCTGCTGCAGCTGCTTCCGCAGGATCATATTATGTAGCATGGCACATACTATGACGATGTGGGCACACGTGCCTGGAGAGTACTGCAAGGCTCCACCAGATGTATCCAAGCACCAGAACCGTGATTTCAGCATCCGAACACACGCTCTATGATGATTCTGGTTTGTGCATGTGCCTCATTATGGCGTTCTTGCATGGGTGTGTGTGCATTTCTGATGGGAGTCATCATCCACGGCTCCAGTGCATAGCCAGCATCCCCCACAAGATGGCCATGTGGGATGTCCCCCCTGACAAATACCTGATACAGCTGTGAGGCATGCCAGATATGGGAGTCATGGTAGCTTCTAGGGCTGCCAGCACACACATCCATGATAATGCCCTGGGCATTGCACACGATCTGGCAGTTGATGGAGTGGAATCCCTTGCGGTTTATGTAGCGCCTACCCTGCTCACCAGGTGGTGACTTGATTTGTATGTGCGTGCAGTCTATTGCACCCAGTATCTCCGGGTATTGTGCCACATGGTGGAAGTGGCGCATATTGCTGGCCAACTCCTCCTGAGTTCTGGGGAAGTATATCTGCTCATTGGCATGTGGTAACATGGCATCCAGGAACTGGTGTAGTACCCTGGATGCTGATGCCTGTGAGATATCCATTATATCTCCAGTTGGCCTTTGAAAGGTACCTGTGGCCAGTATTTGCAGGCTTATACATACCTTTGTGTCCACTGGTATGGGTTCCCCTCTGTTGTTTCTGGTTCTTAGGCGTGGCCGGCACAGCTCCACTATTTGCTGTAAGATGTCCCTGTCCACCCTGTAAAGCTCTGCTATCTCCAGGTCATGTAGCCCCTGGTAGATTACCCTTGGTCTGAACACTCTCCTTCTCCTCCAAGGCCTGCGGTGGTTGTCGGCATCATCCTCCACAACACCGTCAGTCTCTAACACATGCTGATGAATCACAGCTATGGCAGCTCCCAACATGTACATTTTAAAAGTTCCCCGTGTGTTTACACCTATGGTGCGGTGTTTGGGAATACACAGGTGTGTGTTGGGTGCTTTCACACTTTATACTATTGTGCTGTGAACACCGATGATGTCATAGGGTGTGTATGTACGATCTTAGCTACAGGTTATCTTATGTATTTTACTGCCAGAACTACTATTGTGGTGCCTTTGGTGTTGAATTACATTTGCCTGCCGTGGATTACCTCTTGACCTTCCCTTTACATTTCTGCGCGTTGCACCTACCATTTTCTAGCGTGCATCCTGTAGCCTACTTTCATTTGTACTTTCCTGGACCTGGCGTATCTTGAGTTATTTGTGCTACTGCCGGTCTGCTGTCAGTTTGCTTTGCTCTGCTGTGTCAGGTCTCCTGTCTTTGCAATCCAATACTTCCCCTCCTTTCTTTGCATTCAAATGCCTCCCCTATCCTCTTTTGCAGGTTTCTGCAAGCGGACTTGTCAGCTGCCGTCGATTGGCCTTCGTGGGTTGATTGGTGTTGATTGCTCATTAGTACTCCAATTACCCTACTTCCACATTTCCGTCTTTTCTTCCCCTGACCTTCCTGTTTCTGCTATTGTTTGCGGTGCGTGCATCCGATTACTGGATTTCGGGAACGTTTTCATCCTCGTACACATGCGCTTTTGGCCACCATGTGTGCTCTCAGCTAAACGATTCCTCCCCCCCCCTGTACTGCAGCTTTGCTTAGCAACGGACAGGCCAGATTTGCAATGCTCCAATGTGCTTAGTGCTACGGTGGCACACCCCCTCTGCTGATGTCATGTATCTCCTCTGAGCCACTCCTCGGTGTTATACCGCTGCGCCGTATGGTACAATCTTCATCCGGTGGGACATTTGCGATTCAGTATTATCTGCCTCATTTGCATGTCATTGACTACTAATTCATAGTTACCACACCACACACTATAGCAAGCCCTTAGCAACCCTTGCACCTTGGTTGTGGTGTTCCATGCCTACCATTGTGTATTATGCTGTAAACTTGATTTCTATTACGTTGCAATTTTATGACATTTTTATATTATTTCTTTATGTTACAGCTTCCGCACACATGTCCTGCGGTTATGCTGTGCGTTACTGTGGACATGACATTAAATGTTGTTATTTACGTGTTGTGCATCTTTTCTTATGCCATTGGCTGTGTATTTCGCCATTGGCATATGTTAACGTTGTGATACCTGGGTCTGGCCCTCTTCCATAGCTCCGATGTTCTGTTTGGGAAAATGTAAACCGTATTTTTTTTTCGTTTACATTTCCGTGGGCTTACGCTATGCCTGCACCACTTCATGAATCGCTATATGCCTTCATTTGCATGGTGCGACACTGCACATGGGGTGATTTGCATACCTACGCTGGGGGCTGCGCAGATCTGGCATATGCCGGTAGTGCATGTGGAATTGGATCGTACCTGAATTGCTCGCCGGCCATATTTGGCGTTATAACACCTATGCTATGCATGCGCCTGGTGCAAGCTTCATGAATCCCGGGGCATATCTTTTTGCATGACCCTTATGTTCTATCATTTCTATAGTAGGTCTTTAATCCAAGTAATTATATATGCTCTCTTTTGTTCATATGTTCATAGATAAATACTAGGCCAGCTGCAATTTTAAGCCTAGCCAATTTCCCTTTTGTGCTCAAAATGACCTATTCCATTTGGTTTTGAATGGGTAAACCATCTCGTGGTCAATAATTATATATTTCCCTAATGAGAATAACTAGGATCATAAGAGAGGTAATTTCAGATAATATATAATATGATATTAATTTGATAATTTGTCTCTTTCCAGTTAGTCAATTTGTCTCTTCCCAGTTAGTTAGGCTTTTCTGCATGTTTCTATTCTATCCTTCATCTTTCCTTGTATGCCTACTCCTTACATTTCTGGATTACTGTTTGTCTTTTTACTTCAGTCATTGAGATTCACCTGTTCCCTAGTTTCCTGTTGTACACATCAATGCTGTATGTGATCTTCTATCTAACTTTTCTAGGCCTTCCAGTGTCCAGTAGTTAATCTTTGAACCCCAAGATGTCAAAGTGGATGTTGACCCATTGCAGGCTGCACAGCATTTTATATCTGAGCTGCTGTTTCTGATCTTTACATTTATTTTATCCTTGGGTAAGATCCTAGCATTTCTTTGCCACTTCAGCTTGCTTTTTCATTTTTATGACAAAACTTCAATCCTTTATTGTAAACCAATTTACAACTTATCATTTAAAATCTATCCATCAGTGTCCCATTTAAGAACTTTAAATCTTTAAGTAAAAGCAAAAACACAATAAAAGCAACACCTTAAAGAGGAAAAAAAGAGAATTCTAATCATAAAATGTAAACTAATTTGTTTGTATTATACTTAAAATGAAACAGGAAAATATGAAAGTCTTTAATTTCCTCTGCCTAGTTTGCTTCTTTGATTTGTTCTCATGCATCATGTCATACTGGTCATCTCTGTTCCCTACTCTGCTATTCTCATCTATGTCTGTCCTCCCTTTAATTGTTCAGCAAGCATACAGTTTAATCCAGTCTTGTTTTATTATTTTCTTCTATGCCTGTATTGTTATATCTCATGCTGATTCTTCTGGCTTCTCCTTTTCTCTCCCTATCTGCAGATTCGTCTACCAATCCATAACAGGTAGTGAGACTAAATTAATAAAATTCTTTGTCTGTGTTCGTTTTGTGTTCTGCCATGTATGCATTTTTGCATGAAGCCTTACATGTTTGCCTTGTCATGCAGCCTGAGGCAATTGTCTTTCCATTATGCCATCGATATGATGGAATAGCCTAGCCATGCAGCTATCCTTATTCTTTTAACTCAGTCATTGTGTTTACTAAATAAATCATGTCTCTGTCTATATAAGTAGTTTGAAGAAGTCCACAACCAGCTTTATAAATATTCCTGTAAAGAAAATGTTCTTAGCAATCTCACTTCTTAAGATCTCATGCTTGACTTTATAGGAAAGGAGGCAAGCCAGCACATGTCTTAGGCAGCTTCTTTGTCCAGATATCTTCTCCGCACCATGTGAATGTGTTCTGTAGTCATGTCTCCAATCCCTGTTAATTCAAATCTCTCCAAGCAGTTAATTCACACTGTTCATCATGTCCAGATGTTATATACTTTCCCATACTCCAATGAATATTAGATGACATTGTCAGGATCTTAGTTTCCAAGTAATTCAGCTTCTTACTCTACTTCTTTATAATTGTTCATAGGTTCATAGGCTTTGTACTAGGCTAATGGCCCTGGATCCTTTACAAGCCTAGTCCATAGAAGCAACCAGGCATCATGCCACCTGATGTTAGTTCCCAGTGCCTCTATCAAGTACAGCCACTGGAGTGATCCCCAGGGAGAACTTTCTATTTCCCATCCACTCATCAAGATTTCTCTTGAATAGAACCAGTGAGGTGTTCTGCTTGACATGTATGGGAAGTCTATTACAGAGCATGGGCAGTCTCTGGGTTATGAACCTGTCCCTCCAGCATGTTCTGTTGATTGTGGTAATGGGGCTGAGGTCTCTGGCGCATGTGGTGCGGAGTGATTGGGATTTCTTTAGATGTAGCATTTCCAACAGAGCTGGGTCAAACATGGCTTTGTAAGTGAAGCAGAGATTGCCTCTTACTACACGATATGAAACAGAGAATAGCTGGAGTTTTTTGAGTCTGTCCATGTAGAACATAAGATCCTCTTTGTGAGGTACTTTTGTGGCTTTTCCAGCTGTTGCATGTGTCTAGCGAGGTGCATTACAAATGGGGCACTATATTCGATGACTGGCCTAATGAGGGAAGAGTAGAGGGAAATAATGACCTCTTTCTTCCTAGATGCAAAACCCTTCGTAATGAGATGTGCCACATAGAAGGGCTTTCTGACCACAGTGGCAATGTGATGGTCGAAGGAGAGGTTGCTGTCAACCTGTGTACCCAGATCTCTTATAATGCCTTCAGTGTTCAGTGGGCTTCCATCGATGTGGTAATTAGTGGCAACTGAGTTTTTCCCAAATGGGATGACGACACATTTTTGGCATTAAGCTTAAGGCCATGGTTTCGACACCAGTCATTGATCTCAGTGAGGCCTTTCTGTAGGATGTCTACATCACTTAGTGAGTTAATAATGGCTCCCACTCTCTTAGATTTACATTACTGTCCAACAGCTCTGCTCTCACTGCAGCTTTGTCTCTCTCCAGATCAGACAGCTTTGAATCATATCTTCTCCACTGAATGCTGCTAGTCTTCTATTGTGCCTCTTATTTTTCCAACATTCCCTGCCATATTCACTAGCTTTTGAAACAAGATGCACACAGCTGTTGTACTTTCTGGCATGTCATGTTTTCTTTTTTATTATTTTCTTACTCATTCATCTTTCTTTTCTTCCATGTTTTCTCACCTGAGAACCTTGTTATTTATTTTAACATTTATCATAGACCCTGTCCAGAGCTTTGGGGTTAAGCAGTCATCTTGCACTGTCTCTCTGGCATCTTCTCATCACTGAATTTTTCACTGCATGTTGCAGGTGATGTTGGATATGCTGTGGAGCTCTAGCTAATGAATGCTATCCAGCAGCTCAAAAATGCATTGGAATGAGTGAAGTACTACTGAACATGTCTTCAGAATGCTCAAGGCATACTTACAGTGACTTGGTACATCTGGGTGGGTACTGCAGTACTTTCAAGAAACAGTCATCAAGGTAAGGTGGTTGTTGTGTATGCCTTGCTGCATAACACAATCTTATGTAAACAAGGTGGTCAGCCTCATGCACAATAAATATCTCAGTCAGCACAGCACTAACAGTGGTAGGAGAAGATAGCGATGCCAAAGAGGACAATGCCTTTGCAACACAAGCTCTTCCCCATGTAGCACTGTGCAGATATATGGCAGCACTGGTAAAATGGCAATGTCTGGTCAACATGTGTGAGTCCAGGCATCTACACAGTAACTGTTAGTGTCATACAGAGTAAACATGATACATGCAATATTACACGTTTCCCATGCATATGGAAATCAAGTTATGCAGGTTGTTACAGTGTGTGCTTATACCAGTACCTCAATAAAATACAGAATGGTGGGTACTATGGGTGAAAATTAAATTATTTGCACAGGTGATGGAGGAGCACAGTACCATGTAAACATCAACACATGCTGGGTGAGACATGGGACATACAGCAGCAGAGAACATCACAAGGAGTGGAGAAATTCTCAATGGAGATGGAGCCTGCTACCTCCTGGAATGGGTATGAATTAGCCTGAATGCAAATGTTCTTTGAGGAAAAGTAGTGAGAACAGCAAGGAACTGTGGCTAGGATGGTGTGCCACTGTACAAAATGAGGACCTAGCCATGGCACATGACAGCAGTGATTTTATGTAGCAATGTGTTAATTGTAGTCCCAGCAGACCTCAGGACAGGACTTATCTCACATTAGGGGAGACCCACATTCTAATGAAGCTACCAGAAATGGAACTCACTATCCGTGATAAATGCAGAGTGGTACTGCACAGCATTGTGTTCAGTGCCACACAACATATTCACAATTTTCATTGTGAAGTGTGTGGCAGTATACTGCCCTTGGATTACACTACTAAACTTGGATTATGTTGATTCAATCCCAGCACTGCCTGCATATGAAGTGTTATATGGGAGCTGGAACACTGTCATGTATGCCTGTACACTGGCCTATGGTAGGCATACCCACATGGCAAGCAGTGTGCACATGTGAGCCTATTTTTCTGACAAAGGGTAATTATGTAGGATGGCAGTGGTGGCAGGAAATGTCATTCCATGTGGAGATGCTGAATATTCCCTCAGCATGTCACCAGCATCATCAGTATTTGCCACTTTTTATGCACACTCTGAAATGAGTCTCCCCATCTCAGAATAAGACAGAGGGTGGGCTTGTATGCCTAGAATGTAACTCTTAATGATTCATGTGTGCATCATCACTGTATGACTTTCTGTTGCTGATGTCATTCCTTTACTCAGGCTTAATAAAGTTCCTATCACTACTGACATATGTAAATGCAGAACATACAAAACACTATAGTGAACCCAACTGGTATATGCTACTGGGCTGCTCTTGCAGAATGCAGTGCAAGGATAGGCATGCAAAAAATTAAGTTGTGCACAACCTTATCTTCAAAAGCAGCAGCAAAGTTTTGCACACTGGAGGTTCCCATGGACAGAACTCTGGATTGTGTCAGTTGAATCATGCAACTCATAGTATGTGTATGAACAGTACAGGAAAATCTGAAATAAGTAGTACTGTGCTGGTCTGTTATGAATACTGTGCTGGTCTGTTATGAATATAACACATGGAAGATTGGCCAGCCTCAAATCTATATCCAGACTAACCCTACAAATAATTTGTGGTGCAATACCTCCTGGAAGCAACACCAGAAATTCCTCTATATCTGTCACTAGGTTAGTGACTGGAGATCCACCTCCTTTTTTGTATCTCTTCCTAAAAATACTGCTGTCCTTCTCCATTGGTCAGATGATCATAACAGTGGAGTATCGTCAACACTGACCTGTACTTCTGTTATTGACCACAGAGTTAATGTGTAACAGGGACTGCCATACAAGGGTCCATAAGGATTGTTGTGCACCCATCTACCTTATAACAGGATACTGTTTTCCTCAGTACCGAAATTCTCCTGTCTGTCTTCTGGTTGCCTGAAAGGCTGAACCATGTACAAACATATAGGAATACAGTGTATATGTATCAGCTTTGGTTGGTTTTGAAAAACTGGCCTGGTTATATATAACCTGTGAGATCTTTACCTCTTACAACTCTCATACCATTTTCTGTACTGCCATTATTGCTACTGTAAAAGTATACTGGCAGCTTATCTGGTTGCCATCATAAGGTCACTGTATGGCTGACCTGGAGATTAGATTTTTTTTATGCTGCATGTAAAGTAACAAGTAGGACTCTTGCAAAAGGTTGGAGTGTGGATATATTGCATATTACAAATGTATCGGCATATGATATATTCCCATGTATTTTGGCAAGTGCAATACACCGTTACTTAGACAACAGTAACAGACTTTTTATACTTGAGTACTATCAGCCCCCTGATGTGTCCACCCATTCTCCTGAAAAATACACAGCTCACAAGCATGCTATTTAAATTCAGACTGTAGCTCACACAAAAAAACAACTTCTGAACAGCAGAAGTCAGTCTAAAAAGCTGTACCACTTTGTATGCTGCTGCATTAATAGACAACCAGATTGTGCAGGTTTGTGCATTATGTCATTCATCAGCAAGTGGAATCATAATGTGAGTTCAAATGATTCAACATAAGGTTGGAGTTTTGTTATTGATGGCTTGTTGGTCTAGGGGTATGGTTCTCACTTTGGCTGCGAGAGGTCCTGGGTTCAAATTCTGGACAAGCCCTGGGTTTTAACCTATAACATACAAGGCCATGTGAAACCCAGAGCAGTTGGACATGCTACACTTAAAGAAATCCCAATCTCACAGAGCCACATGCTCCAGGGATCTAAACCTTGTCATCACAATAAACAAAACATGCTGGAGGGATAGGTTGCTGACCCAGAGACTCCCCAGACTCTGGAATAGATTGCCCATACATGTCAAGCAGAGTGCCTCTTTGGCCTTCTTCAAAAGGAACCTTGACGATTGGATGGGAGAAAGGAAATTCATCCTAGGGATCATGTCAGTCACCCTGCTAGACAGGGGTCCAGGGAAGTAAATAGTGTGGGAAGAAATAGCCAGTGAATTGTTATGGCTAGGCTTGTATAGGCCATAGGGCTCATAGCCTAGTACCAACCTATGAACCTATGAGGGGCTACAGTCCCTTTCTTCTTAAACAGAGTGAAAGGAAAAGGATTAGGGGATGCAGGCAAATGGGAAAACAGGGATGGAAATATGGGTCAAAGATTTTGCAGAGGAAAACTCAGTAGACTGACAGGGTGGCCACAAACAGATGAAGCTCAGGAGACAAGTGCAGGAAGCATACAACAAAGGGTGGAAATAGTTATAGGGTGAGTTGGACTATAAACAAGGTAAGGGACATTAGAGAGTAGGAAGGTGATAACAGCAGGTTGGGTTAAGGTGGGTTTCTGGCTGTAGGGTGGACTGACTGTTCAGTCCAGGATGCAACTTACGTAGATTGCTGTGAGCAAACATGTCTTATATAAAAAAAGATGAAAAAACAAATCAATAATTATGATGCAGAAATGAATTACTGGACCCTGTGTGAAGCATCTATAATGGTTTGTTGGTGCTGTTGCTAATGTGGCAAGGCTAGGAAGTGTTTAGTTTCCAGGTTATGAGCACGGATCCCTATGCAAATGAGATGGAGTTAGTGAATAGCAAAATGGGGTACTCGTGTCTGCATATCCCCTCCATGGAGGTAGAGACCTGTGTTCATGTCCACAGAGGAGGTAGCTGATATCAGGAGAGGGTGTGTCACATACCTGCTAAACTGACTAGAGCTTAGCTGTGCCTATTTGCGTGGTGCTCCGCAATGCTGAGCATGGAAACTTTGGGGGGTGTGCCCACTGACTTCTAAGCTATGTTTACCTATGGGGCATGTGTTTATGCATTTTTCCCCATGTTTGTGTGGCACACCACTCTGCTGAGCCTGGAAAGTTTGGGGTGTGTATCCAGTGATTGCTAAGCTTTGTTTACTGCACACCACACATTTGCGTAGTATGGTGCATTACTGAGAGTATCTAAAAACCAATGATATATTAGTTGTGACCATTGTGTAACTTAGACTTGGGCCAGTAAACAATGTTAATGATATACTAGGCAGGTGGAATGCATCATAGATAGCCAACTGCACAGTCAGCACCTACAATAGAGGACTATAAAGTATGCATACACCCTACATTCTAATTTATCCCCCATACTCTGCACCATTAGAGTACAGACTTGGGAATTTTAACTGAAAGAATGCTAGGGGATGCTGCAGGTCTTCTACATCTGTATGTGCTAGATTCTGAAGTCAGTGCTGCTGGTTCTGCTGACAATAGGCCTAAACAGAGAAGGAGAAGGAGAAGAGTGCTCTGGCCCACGGTAACCTTACAGGAGCTACATGAGCTGGAAATTGTAGAGTGCTGCAGGATGGACAGAAACATACTACAAAACTCACTGATATCTGCTGCCCTCAACTCAGACCCAGAGCTAACAGAGGGGAAACCATACCAGCAGAAAGAAAGGTATGTGTAGCCCTTAGGATAATAGCCACAGGTACCTTCCAAAGACCAACAAGGAGACATGATGGGGGTCTCACAGGCATCAGCATCCAGGGTACTACACTAGTTCCTGGATGTTATGCTACTACATTCCAGTGAGCAAATTTACTTTCTCCTCACCCCTGAAGTGAGGCCCAACAATATGTAGCACTTCTACCATGTAGCACACTACCCTGAGATACTGGGTACCATAGATTGCAGTCATGTACACATCAAGTCACCACCTGGTAACCAGGGTAGAATCTACGTCAACTGAAAAGGGGTACCACTCCATCAACTGCCAGGTCATGTGCAATGCTCAGGGCATTATCATGAATGTGTGTGCTGATAGCCTTGGCAGCTATCATGACTCCCATATCTGGCATGCATCACAGATGTTCCAGATGTTTGCTAGGAGGAACATCCCACACACCCATTTACTGGGGGATGCTGGCTATTCTCTGGAACCGTGGATGATGACACCCATCAGAAATGTATACACACCTATGGAAGAATAACATAATGAGGCACATACACACAAACAAGTAACATCATAGAGTGTGTGTTTGGGCTGCTGAAGTCATGGTTCCAGTGCCTTAATATATCTGGTGGAGCCCTGCAGTACTCTCCAGCCACATGTGTGCATATGTGCACAGTATGTGCCATGCTACCCAATATGATCCTGTGGAAACAGCTGCAGCAGGATAAACAAAAGGAAGAGATAAACAGCCCACCTCCAGTGCCTATGTCACCACAGTCACACTCACAAGAGGACTAGAAGGAGGGGCACCCTGTTCATGTCCCTGTAGGCTGATGTAGGCATGCCCAGTATGCCCTGGCATTGGCTAAGAGACAATGCATAATGCATAATGCATTCACTGACAACCTAGGGCCCTAGGGACTGCCACTTTACTCCTACTCACATACATATAGTAAATCTGTTGAAGCCAGGCAACCCACACAATCTGTACCTATCCATATATTGGTTGTAAACTGCTTACATCACACAGAGTCAGCCATGAACTACATGTCTCTCAACTGCTGCATTCACAAGGTAAGTCTCTAAGCTGCACATTAATTGCAAAAATTACTATAATATATCATATGTATGGATCTGCTGCTGTTATGCAAGGTAATATAGTGGGCTAATTGGACAGATGTAACATCTACATGGGACTTTAGATACCCACACCAATAGTATGCATTCCTTAATATTCACTAGGACTCATGGTTGGAATATTCACTACTTAGGTCAAGGGAGATGTTAAACAGTGGGGTGGGCACACATGATATTTGGACTACTGTATATCCCTGCAGATCATGTGCTGTTGTTCCCCCCATCCCCAACACAGCAGGGTACCCATACAACTGCTTTAACAGAAAATCAGCTGTGGTATATCAGTGGATCAGGCAAACTCAGGGCTGTAACATAGATATTGCTCACACCATTGTATGTCTCTCCTCATGCAGGATAACAATGTACATATTTATGCTGTTGATTGTGTGATGAATGACTCCTTTCTTTCTGGTAACCAGAGTGTCACAGTGGACTAGAGAAGCGAATATGGGTGATGGTGTTGATGGTTCTAATCTGGAATTACCCACATGTTTTGCATGTGAGGTAGTACTATGTTTGTGTTTTCACAGACTGTCATACCTCTTAGTGCAAGAAATCTGGACAAAGCCAGTAAGAATTGGGGGGGACAAAGGACCAAAAAAGGGACCGATTTCAATTATTGTCCCCATAAACCTAGAAAGTCACTGAAAGTAAAGGTGTTGCATTATTACATATGTTGAAGAATATAATGTCTGAAACACAAATGTTTGTCTGTAAGTAGTATAATGTAGTTACGTCAATATTCAATAATTAAACAGAAGACCACAGATGTATGTGGAACAGACCAAACATATGAGGAAAAATGCTGGACATTCTGTGGAAATCAGGACAGTTGACATGTATGCAGACTGTCAGTCTGTTGGTGGTTTAACATTACCAACCGCAATTACAGATTAAGTACAGCACACAGCTGGGGAATGATGTGGACAGTTTAAATGAAGTGCAGTACTGCAGAAACAGGGGTAGATGCTAATGTCTGTAACATACAAAATCCTAGACTGGAATACAAGTAGTTGTGGCCTGGAGCCACCTTATAAGTACTGACAGTCCCACTGGGCATGCCCATACACTTAGTTAAAATGAGCACAATCCTGTTGCCCTGTCATCAAAATGACCTGCTATGTTTAAATATCTATACACACAGATATATGTATACATATACGTCTGTCACTATCTCTCTCTTACATGCATATTATAGCTGCCACTATATAGTGTCAAATAGATATGTACTTATGTAAGTATATATATATATATATATATATATAGCTATATATAGTAAAATAATACATACACCCCCATATATCTATATAACCCATATACATATCATGCACACACACAGCTACATATATATATATATATATATATATATATATATATATATATATATATATATATATATATATATATATCCCTGATATTTACAGAAATATGTGTGTGGTTGTCTGTACTGCCCGACATACCCTAATAATGGTGATGAAATCTCCACTGTCACACAGCCATACTGTTGCTCAAAGGATCCAAGCTATGGATGCAACAATGCAAATTTCACTTACCCACAGACCCCTGTGCCTTCTGGATATTACCACATAGACAGAAACAGGTGAGAAGGTGCTGTAATGTATAATGCTGTCAATGCATGTATGGACAGGGCAACTTGCCCTGCCCACAGGTATGCCTATGTAACTTCAAGCAGCCACACATGGCCATACTGGTAACTGTACACACATAGCTAGGATAATCACAGTTATCCCACTGCTAGGATACTAGATGCAAATAACAGTATGAAGCAATATCACATGGCAGGCCACAGATGCTGGTCAACAAAGGCCTAGTTTGTGTAATGCACAAGTACTGTGCCTGCAATCACACATACAAAAAACTTAATGTGTGGCATGTACGATAACTACTGTGACCTATAGTATATAAGACTTGATAGGTAGGGGTTCTAATCTCACTCCAGCCCACTTGGTGCATGACTGTGTCAGTATGTGTGTGTATCCTCCTGCAAATGAATGGATGGGTTGTCCACCTGCAATGATTATGCACTTTTTGGCCCTGTAACATGCTGCTGGCTTCCACTCTGTCCTCTTATACAAGGCCTGATGATGTCAGCCACCTTAAGACTACCAGCTGACAGTGTAGTATCAGACTTAAGCTGTGGCACATGCGATAAATGCTGTGATTTATAGTGTATAAGACTAGATAGATAGGGTTTCTAATCTCAATCCAACCCACTTGGTGCATGTGTGTATATCCATATGGCATAACCTTGGTAGCCTAGACCTATGCAGTGTTTTATTTGTAGCAGGGTGATGTGGCACCCCCAATGGACTGACCACAACAAGGCCTGCATATGTCATCAAGCATAATATGTCCTAAAATGATGGTACTAGCAGATATGAGGTATATTGCATGCACCACGTACTGTGATCTGTAAAATGTACCATTACATAGGTAAGTGTGCACATCTACATACAGCCAACCTGCACTATGTATGTGCCTTGGCATGTCCTGTATGCACTGATTGGGAGTGGTGCTAGCCTCAATGTAGCCATGGGTTTGTGTGAGCCTGTTACAGCATTTTTCAACATGTTATGGAACCATGGGATGCATCAGTTGAACACAGAGAGTACTGTAGCCTTTCACTGTCACTAGTTGTAAATATTTGGATGCATTCACTGCTGTACAACCAACACCAACAGGTTTTTGATGTACATCCTAGAATGGCGCTGGTATACTGAATGTGACAGTCATTACAGATATCATTGTGTGCAGTGGCACCATTGCCATGTCACTACACAGGCAAATCATACAACTGTATCAGCCACACAGGTTCCAAGGTACGCCAATACACATTGTAGAAAACATGACCTATGGAGTCCATGTCAGGACCATACATGTGTAGTCTGTCTCCGAAATGCTTTGGAATGGATGTGTATGGCTCCATACAGGGAGGTGTCAGTTCCCACTGTGTACCTCTTGTGTATCCATGACAGGACTGACATGTTTCACCTGTGCAACACACGGACAACATCAGTGTGGTATGCATAGTACATGCTGGTGAGACAGGTATGTAACACAGAGAGTACACCCTACATGAAACAGGCTCCCCATGCATGTCACACACACATTTGCTGTGACACACGTCATGTGCAGGTTACACATTGCGATGCAGACCACAACAATCATAACTGTTGCTGGGCAACTGTTGGTACTGGACACAGGATATATGTAGATGTGTTTTCTCCATCAAAACCCTGGTTGCACTTATGAAGAGTAGTAGACCATCACACAGATTAGGGATGCATGAGTATGCTGAATGCCAACATTGTCCTTGTTAGCCTGTTATACACATATGAACCTATGGAGCCATGCAGTTATAGTGCTGTACCTTGCTGATGACATATGTCCACTGTGCTGACATGCCATCCTGTGCTGCTTTAATACCTCTGGGTATCCATACATTATCCCAACAGACTGCTGTTACAGAAACATAAACAGGCCCATGACAGACCTGTCATTGTGTAAGTATGCAGCTAATTCAACAACATACAGCATAATGACCACATAAGGTACACAAATGTATGTGGCATACCCATGACAAATGACAGCATACAGTATCTCTACTAACCACTGCAAGTGGCATGGTGAACCACCACTGCATTACAAAAGTACATGTTAAGTAATATAGCCACCCTGTGCATCAGACCCATAACTTCATTTCCCTGCATCAATGTTAAGAATGTCAGGGATGTGGCACAAATATCATCACTTGCACAGGGTGTTGTGTGGGAATGCAGGAGGCCTAGGCTGACCCAAATGGTAGACAGCATGTGTGTGAGTTGGGGGGAGCATGTAAGATGGACCAGGGAGAGGTGCTGTGTGTGTGTCTCTAGGTGACCTGCAGCTGACAGTGGTGTGTGGTTGTGTGCATGAATACAGTCAAGCTCAGTGCTAGCCCAACACATGTGTATGTTGGACAGCTTTGGACCATACATGGTAGAGTTGACATTTCACCTTCTTCCACCCTGGACATGGGAACTGGCTCTGCCAGCAGTTGCACTGGTACATCCATGCCAAAGGCAAGAAGCAGTGCCAGTACATGACAGTGACTGATGTCTTCTGGGATACTGTCCCCCACGGGACCACCCAGGACCAGGAACCCATGGCCTGTCACACTGTGGTGTGGACAGCACACTCCCTGTGTAGCGCTGGATGTACTGCCACTACTGGAGCATGAGTGTGCACAGCCATGTGGACTCTCAGCAGATGGTGTTGCTGACCTACATCCATGGGTCCAACACCCAACTCCAGCCACATGTTCCAGTACAGACACTGTCTCAGCCAACCATCTGTCTACTGCATCACAGAACTGATCCAGGGTGTCCACAGTGCAGTGGAGGCTGTCACAGATGTCAGACTGTGTGCCATCCATAACTCTAAGCATACACCTGGTGTTCCATTCAGAATGTTCTTGTGCCTTCATGACGAACTGAAACATGCACTGGGTGACCTGTGATGTGACACCTGCAACAGGTAGTCAATGGACAGCAGGCCTCCTAAAAGCACCCATGTCAATCCACATGTGTGGGACCTCACCAGCTGTCTGGCTATGGCCATTGTCTATATTCACTAGAGCCATAGTTGTCACAACTTCTTGTTCAATGTCTCCATCCTCTGACTGTCCAATATCCGTGACCTTCAGCGATGGGGTATATGGGGACATACAGACTGTGTGCAGTGAAAATAGGGACAGAAGAGTGTTTTCTACCTTTGATACAGAGTCAGCCCACAACACCCCTGCCTGTGCCTCACTGTGGCCACCATCATCATCAGTGTCCGAGGAGACACTGACATCAGGTTGTGTAGGGGACAGACTCCAACCACCACAGTCACCTGCAATAAGAATGAAAAAAGCAATACATTAATACCTGCACTATTGTGTACAAAAAGCATCCAAGACTCATAACAACAAAGACTCACAACTGGATTAGTGGTCAAATAAATTCCTTCTCAGCCTTTGTCCAGAAAGCATTATCTCAGAACACAATCAAAAGTCAACTCAGGAACTTAATAACCATCACTGGAAGTATATCATGTCAAACATGACCAGTAATATTTAACCTTTAGTTACTCAGTATGGCATTATCATTGAAACAACTAGATATAAAACCCAGTACAACTCTCTTCACAGTTATTTGGAACTACACATTATACTGCCTAATGTATTCACCTTCACCTTCAACCTGTTGTATTTTAAAATACATTTTAAATTCCTTGCCTCATTTAAACCAGGAGCCACATCTGTAACTGCCAAGGTGTATCTGTTTGTTGAACTATACTCCTGTTACTACCCTCCTCAAAACCATAGGTACCTCTTCCAGACTGGCAATTAAGAAGATCTTATGCTATTTCCATACAATTATGTGCACATAGCTATACTAGACTTTGTGTTCCTTAACAAAACAAGTGTTATACTTACCAGGGGGAGCACCATGGCCTTGGGCAATTCCTGATGGACCTGTAAAATTTGAGGGTGGGGTAATGTCAGTACCACAGCATGTTGCAGCACAACAAGGTAATACATCCATATATCTCACATTTACAATAGCTACTCTGTTACTTGTATTGGTCCCAATCTGGGTATGAGTGTATACTTGCTGTTACACTCCCCCAAAGAACAAAGACCTGACCCCCAAATAAAAGTATCTACAGTCTGACACACAGATGCCTATAGTATTACAACTCTGATCACAGTAAGTTTACTTGCATGCCCCTCAGCTGTGGAAACTGTGGAACAGACCTCCACGATGTATGGTGTGATGGATGCCTGGGAGCTGTCACATGTGCCTAGGTATGTCAGGAATTCCTCAGTTGCTGAGAGTTGCTGTTCCATTGCAGGCCTTCCACTGGTGACAGCATGATCCCTGGCTACATCCTCTACCCTTCGACGTGCAGCATTAATCATATCGGTCACCTGGTGTCGGAACTGCTCATATGTCCTGCCCTGCTGGCCGGCGGCATTAATGTCCCAGACAAAGTCTGACCACAATGCAGCCCAGTGTTCCCTATTATGTCTCCTCTTGCATAGCAGGATGTCATGATACTGCCTTAGTCCATGCAAGATTATTTTATTCTCTGCATCCGAGAAGGGAGGGTGTCAACAGTGGTACATTGTTCCTGAAAGACAACACAAGAGTACCACATTAGGATCAGATATATGGATGTCCACTATGTACAGATACAGCAATGCCAAAATGGCTAGCAGTATCCACTGCTTGCTCACACATGTCATACCCCACAGTGTGACAGCATGCAATGTGTGTGGATCCAACCGAGATAGTATCAATAGTGAGGTATTTCCCATGTGCGATGAGAAATTCTGCTGTATGATCATACACCCAACACTCCAGTCTATGGTGGTGTGTCTGCTAAGGCCAACCACCCAATAATATACCATAAGACCAGTGCCAGACAAATAGCAGTGTGCTATTACAACCAATATGAAGGGACAGTCCAACAACAGCAGTGTGCCACAATGACAAAAGAGAATGCAACCTTGGAGTATTGTACATCCTCTCTAGGTGTAACACAGCAGGATATCAATGACATGTCATCACCACAGGTGTAAGACAGGCTTACTGATTTAATCCCTATTCCCCATACCTGTATCCCCCTATATGCATATTGTTATACACAAAAAATAATTACATACTTGGTGGAGTGCAGTACTCCTCTGTTGAAATGTGCTACTAGTAATGTTTTGCAAAAGCATGCTCTGTGTGAGTAAAGTCTCATGCAGAATGTTTCCCCATAGCCAGCTGTCTGCCTTTCAAACATGCTCACCATCAGCAGATGATTACCTCTAAACCACTCTGTGGTTCTGAAATGCTAATTGCAGCCAAAATAGCTGAATTGAACTATAATTAGCCAATGACATGCAACCACTGTGCAATATAGAAGGCCTTCTTGTAGTCCTGGGCCCCTTTCTTAGATGTTGAGATTAACACTACTGGGGTGAGGAGACTTCATTGTCACAGAGGGTAGGTCTGTGACAGAAACCTCTACATAGAGGTGTGTGTACTACAGGCTGCAGCTGCTGCTGCTGCAGGTAGTAGTCATAGGCAGAGAGTGTGAACACTACTGAGGACAACAAGCTGTAGGTGTATCTGTGTCAGCTGTGTCAGCCTTGTTGTAGAGCAGAGCCAGGGTGAGGGTCCCATTTACACTCCAATTAAGGCATGTGTTTACGGTATGTATGTTAGTCAACTGTGTCAATAACAGAGTACTAGGTGACATATAGTACTGCTATACAGATATGTGAAGGGTGTCCCTACCTGCAGGCCTGTGACTTCATGCACTAAAAGCAGTTATTTAATTTGAAATGCATTGTGTGGCTAAAGAGTGCATTAATGATCCATTAATTGCTGTCTTCAAAATAATGTAATTGAAATGCAGCAGAACACTGGATTTGAACCCAGGACTGTGTGTGGCAAAATGTACTGTATGCAATACATTTAACAGACTGAGCTACTGATTTACTGCTGCAGTAGGTATATTTGCAAGATATATGTGCACACATACAGGCTGTGACAAACATGTTCTACACCCATCAGCATGCCCATGGCTTAAATGGATGTATTTCTAAATCAGCATCCCAGCTGAACATGTATTTTGCCATGAATGCCTTAGCAGGTGACTTTCTACATGTTGCTGATAAAAGGGCACATTTATCTGCTATCACAGGCCTCAGTTATATCCATTAGCATGTCTTTGGCTGTCTAGTGCTGTACTATTGCACCAGAGTCCAAGGTACACTCCCATTTTTTCTATTACTCTTTATTCCAGCTTGTGCAGTGTGGCATGACACACAGCTCCACTGAAACACATCTATTGACTGTAATTGGCAATTACTGTGTTTTGTTTAAACCACCTGCTTTAAGTAAGAGTTGTGTGGTGTGGTAACTTAATGCCAGTTGCTGCAGGTGTGATGGGCTCAAGTTCGAAACATGGTAGAGATGTTTATTTTTTTAAAGAAAAAAACCCAACTCCAACCACGAAACACCAACCTAGCGTAGAACACAACTTTATTTAGCGCTTTCGTCAGTGTATAACAAAGACTTCCGGATGCTGACTTCCTCCGGAAGTCTTTGTTATATGCTGATGAAAGCACTAAATAAAGTTGTGTTCAATGCTAGGTTGGTGTTTTGTGGTTGGATTTGTTTTTTTTTTCTTCAAGTTTTGTGCTTGCTCTAAGTTTGTCATGTTTATTTTTTTACATGTTACTTACAATGTTAGAAACACATATACTCATTATAGCTGTATTTAGCTAAGCTTAGAGAAGCTTTGGGAGTGGTTTGTTGCACAGATCAGCTCTAAAAAATATAAAGAAAAGAACAAAGGGGAGATAGAAAAGTGGTGAAATGGGGGCAAGCAGGGGAAAAACACAGTGAAATTCAGGGAGGGATGTGCAGGAAGGGTGTAGGAAAGAACCACAGATATCCTTTTCTTATACAGCAACAACTGTGCATTTTGACAGATTTGTAGATGAATTTGGATTCTCAAACCCCAGAGAGAAGGGTGAAGACAACAGAACTGCTTTGTCAAGACAATTGGACCAAAGTACAGTGTTCAGAGCAAAATGGAGAGCTATGTAAGGGACGATTTTTTGTGTGTGACAGGTGCCCATTTTTTTAAGGTGAGAGTGGAATGCTGGGGAAGGGACATAGGTATGTGTGGAGGAGGTAAGTTGGGTAGGTGAGGATGCATTTGCAAACAGAGAAACAGCAGACAGGGGAGGTGTATGACACGTGAGGGGGTGAAGACCTTGGACAGGAGAGTGTTGTGGAATCTGAGTCCCATCTGCCTCTAGATGGCAGCAATGTGACTTATGTCCCCACCCATGAGACTGTTGACACTGCTCCATCATTGCTTTAGGGTGGCTGTGATGTAGGCCGGGCACCTGGGTGTGGCTGCCCCACCAGGTTGACCAGCATGCCCTCAATCCAGTGCAGGCATTGGTCATATCCATGGTGTATTATCCTACAGACCAGGACTGGTAGCTCATCCAGGGTGACTACCCTCCCTCTGCCACCACTCTAAGAGGTGAACTGGGCCTCATTCCCCGGGGCAGTACTAGCCAACACAGCAGGTAGTGCAGGGGCAGCTGAGGGGGGCAATGAACTCTGGGTCTGAGACAACCTTGCACAGTACTATGACTTAAGTATACAGTTTGCAGCCATTAGATTTGCATTCTACAGCTATTACAGTGTTATATCTGACTGCAGCAGCCTTACCTTACAGACTGAATGCATGCAGCTCTACTGTAATAGTTATGACAAGACAATTCTGTTGTACACCATTTTCCTTGCTGGGATTGGTATTGTTTCTTGTTTTTATTGAGCTACAGTTGTATTTACTCATTTATTGCTCTACAGATCTAATTCCAAATTTATTGCAAAACAGAAAATTCCACATTTATTGCACTACAGACTTTATTGTATATACTTTATTGCAGTTAATGCTTTACTCTTTCTAACTTTTTGCACTACAGTTGGCATAATACATTAATACTCACCAAGTTCATAGTGCAACCTGGCCAGGCGCCCACCATGAGACTCAACATTACAAGCTCTCTGCAGCTGTTGGGAGAGAAGCACACCGTTATGCATACCAGTTTGCAGACATTCAGCTTGCCTTTTGTTAAGACAGCAGAAAACATACTTACATACTTGTGGGACATTCCTGCCTTTGCTTCTTGGACCCAGGTGTCCAAGGTTCCCTCTTTCACCTTTTCAGGTCATCACGGTGGTGATGACATTGCTCACCTGTGTCGGGGATACCAGTTACACTGGTGAGTTCTCTGGCCAGCCAGTCCCAGGCCTCTGCCTTACACTCCAAGCCCTGGTAACCACCCTGCAGTAGCCTGTCATCATGTTTTTTGTTTACAAGAGGCCCAACCATAACCCTGGACTTCTGAACTCCCCACCCCTATTCCCTAAAGTGCACACCTTCACCACCACCACCAACCATACTGACAGATGATTGACCTCCAATGGATTCTGCAGAATTCTCACCTAATGTGGTTAATATAGGCTGTTTTCCCACCCTTACATGTCATTGAGCAACATTGAAAAAAGTGCCACATTGCTTAGCAGCATACAAACCAGCTAAGCAGAGCTGAGCAGCATGACAACTCTCACAACCAAGGTTTAAGTGACACTTAGCACCATGCAAACACTAGTAGCCATTAATAAGTTTATGCAGTTCGTAGCTTGATTGAGGACAGCTCAGCAGACCACAGCAGTGCCATATTTTTCAATTTTATTATTAAATTATAGGAAAATAGCTCAACACATGGCGGACATGTTTTGCCTGGTATGGGTTTGAACCCAGGACCTACTATGCATATAGCTGTAACTCTACCCATTTAGCTACTTGGAGATTATAAAAAGTGGTATACCTTCACATATTCCACTGAGCTACCTGTAAGCCTTGCTGGGTGCCACCCTATCAAACACGCATAAACATGCATAAACAACACTTTAAATAAATAAATAATTACATCCAGTTTATATTTGTGGATGTCTGGCAGGTGTCAGCTGTCTGTATCTGTGCAGAGATTGCCATTGCTGTCCTCCGTGATGCACCGTGCAAATGGCAATTAAAATAAATATTTGAAAAATACAAATAGATATAATTATGATTATTAATTACATCCGATTCCTACTTTTAGATGTCTGGCAGGTGTCAGCTGTCTATATCTGAGAGCAGCTTGGCATTGCTGTGCTCCACACCATACCGCATAAACAGGCAGTTCAAAAAATATATATAACTTTAAAAATTATTTAAATAAAACAGGGGACAGATAACATATTGAAATAACATATTACACATTTGACACACTTCACAACATTACTACAGTGGTGGTGACCATTGCAGGAAGCCTCATACTCATCTGCAGCCATGGTTAGCCACTACACCTCTCCCTACACTGATTCAATATCTGTGTTCCTTGACTCTCCCTCAGCAGCGTGCCATCATTACTACACATGGCACATTGCCAAGGGGGAACCCTGGCCATATACAATGACACATTCAGTGTAAGCTCTACACTGTGCCTACACAAATTTTATTAAATCCTGGGAAATGTTTTCCTTTATATGCATGTTATAGACAATTTCTTGAAATTTATAATAACTGTCAATAAAGCACTTGTTTTTTTAGATATTACTATTTCTAATGATCTTCTTTGGGACTCTTTACTATCTTTTGTTTACAGGAAGCCTACCTTTTCAAATGTGTTCATTACTCTTGTAAATCATGGCCATTTTGGCAGAATAAGAACCTTGTATGGGGACAGATGATTAGACTTTCAAAATTAATCTCAGAGGGTGCAATTTTTGGTGCAATTGCAAAAACTGAAGGAAATGTTTTTTTGAAGAGCTTACTCATGGGACTTATTGGAAAGAATAAGTAGGAAAGTTATTGAGGGAAAGAAAAAGTAAATATTGTCCGTGTCTGAAAATGGATAAAGGTAAGATAACCCTTGGGTAAATATGCTATTGAAGATTCTGCAAGATTCATGATTGTCCCAGTCACAAATCAGTCCCAGATGATTAGGGAAGATATTAGTAAAAATTGAAAAGTAGTGTTTGAGGGAAGTTGTTTAACTCCACCTGTAGGGGCTACCCCAAAGTTTGTTACAAAAAAACAAAAAAAGGAACTTGAAACAGGTTTTTGAGTGAAGACAGAATACTCCTGGCACTCACAGTATTAAAGAATTGGGAACTTACAAATATGATTCATGTTCACAGTGACATTTTATTTTTGAAGGAGTTAAAGCACAGTAGCACAACACCCAAGGGTTTTGAAGAGTAATGTCAGATTTAAATCTAATACCTTTGAGGTGGTTTATAGTGCCCTATACATGTCCACCCAAGCCTTTTATGTGGGAAAAGCTGTGTGGAGCTTGCAGGCAAGGATTTATGAACATACTTATCCTATTCTGAAAAGAGACATTTCTAATGACCCTCTAAGCATGAATGTGTTATATTTAAAGAAAAAAGAAAAAAGAAAAAAATCACATATTTAAAAAGAAAATAGCAATGTCAGAGGTAATATTCGAAAGACCAAGTTGGAGTATAAAGAGTTATACGGGCAGGTATAACTGGATGCCACAGGAGCCACAGTGTGTAAACTATGAAGACAGCTAAGTATATCTTCATTGGTATAGCTGCTTTTTAATTTTGGAGTTTATTATTCTGAAATGTTTGTCTTGGAATTGTTCATATACACTGAATTTTTATTACTGAATATTTTTATTACTGAATTGTATTTATTAACACTCTATTTACTGATCTTGTTATGTTTTTATTGTTGAATGTTATAGATGTTTTACACATGCTTTGTTTAATAGGAGTTTTAGGGTTCTAAGTACTATTTGTATAAAAGTGAATGTTGAAGATATTGATTAGTTGTTGTAGATAACATGACTTTCATTTTTTTTAGTGTCAGGAAGAAATTTGTTCAAATGCTGTGATGAAGTTCATCTTTAAGGTGAATGAAATAGCTTAACTGTTATTAAAGCAATTCCTGAATTCCATACTTTCTGGCATTTCATCTTTTATTTTACACCAGACTGGAGAGCTGTTTTTGGTCACTTAAAATTTTAATAGAAGAACAGGTTTTGCATTATGTATTTTCTGATTATTAAGTATGAAACTCTAATGACTGGCATTATTGAGTCATTGGAATTCTCAGTGATTTACCAGAAAATCCACAATTTTACAAGGTAACATGACAAAAATTATGGCAAAATCCAGGACAGTCAGTAAAATCAGGGGCATTTGCGAGGAATGCTAAAGACATATTCAAGAAGACATGGGATGGGATTGGATGCAAAGTGGTAAGGGGAAGATAAGGCTTGAGTAGAGATAGATTGTTTGGGTACATAAAAGACAGACTTAACAGACTTCCTGTCTCCTTCTGATATTAAGCAAATGTAATGGAATGTCAGGAAAAGGTAGTGAAATTAACTTACATAGAATATTTTAAGAATCTCATTTCCTCAGTCTAGTGCAGTGCCTATTCTTGTCAGTAGCAACTTTGCTATAGTGTTGAGTAGTCTCATAAAATGCACGCACTCGAGGCCCTTCTCAGTATGGAGAACATCGATGTCTGTGCTGTGACAGAAACCTGGTTCAAGGCTCCTGAGAGCACCCCAGCACTATCAGGTTTTACCTCATATCATGCATTCCGGCCCCAAAATCCGGACAATACCAAGAAAGGAGGGGGGGTATCCATATTCATCAAGGACACCCACACCTCAAGACTGGTGGCAACGCACGATGCATCGGAGACCATCCAGGTGCAATTAACCATAGGCAAGACTGCTCTGCAAATTGTAGCATGTTACAGGCCACCCTCACAAAGTCAGGAACCTCACATGGCCTTCCTGAAAACACTAGAGGGGATAAATGTATCACCAAACACCATCATACTAGGTAACTTCAATTACCCTAATATAGACTGGGAACACTACTCAAGCCCAAACACCCTAGCCCAAAAGTTCCTGGAATTCATAAACTCAAATGCCATGGAACAACTAGTCACCAATCCCATCAGAGGAGATAACATACTTGATCTCATCATCACGAACATGGGAGCACAATGTTCAACACTGGAAGTATACCCCTCACTGGTGAGATCAGATCACAAACTAATCTCGCTGGAGGTCCTCATCCCACCCCCACCTGAAATAAAAAAAACCACAGTAAAGAACTTCTCGAAAGCCGACTTCACACTTCTAAAGACTAGTGTAGTCTCCTTTAAGGCCCCCGAGCCGGCGGAAAACATTACTCAAGCCGCTGAATCACTTACAAATGCCTTCTACCAGCACCTGCAGGACTGCATGGATAAGGCAATCCCAAGCAAAACAAAGAGTCTTTGTACCAAAGGCAAGCGTCCAGTCTGGTGAACCCCAGCCATAAACAAACTCTACAACAAAGGGAGGAAGCTACTACAAGATAGAGCAAAATCCTTAAAAGGTAAGACACCCTTGATCACTATAAGTAAAAAACTAAGAGCTCTCATAAAATCATCCAAAGCAAATTTTGAGAGAAAAATAGCTAAAGACTCAAAAGACAATCATAAGGCCTTCTTTAGCTATATTAGAAACCTGGGAGGAAACTCCCAGATATGCTCAGAACTAGTTCAAAATGATGTGAAGATTACTGATCCTACAGACATTGCCAACATACTGGCTGACAGGTTCAGTGCAAACTCCCCTCCCCAAAGGGGAGATATCTATAACAAGCGATTGCAGCCCCCAAACATCTCCAAGCCCAAGTGAGAACTGCTCTCTCCAATGCAAAAACACAGCATCCATGGGACCTGATGGTGTCCCGGCTGTGTGCTCCATGAACTCAATGAGGAATTAAACCCACAGCTAGGACAGCTGTTTAATCAAAGTCTTACCTCTGGATGCACTGCCCAGGGGTGGCGCACTGCAACTGTGGTCCCACTTCACAAAGGCGGTGCCTCCACCGACCCTGGAAATTACCGGCCCATTAGCTTGACAAGCCTTATCTGCAAAGCCATGGAGAGGATCATAATGGACCTCATAAATAAAGACATAGGGAATTTGCAGACTTTGGATCCAACCCAGTTTGGCTTTGTCAAAGGCAGATCATGCCTTTTAAACTTGGTTGACTTTTTTGAAACAGTCACCAAAGCCATTGATGAGGGAAAGGCAGTCCATACAGCCTACCTTGATCTGGCGAAGGCCTTCGATACAATACCCCACTCGGGTATCATTGAAAAACTCATCAGCTTAAATGTTAACCCATACATCACAAGATGGGTTGCAAACTGGCTGAGTGACAGAACCCACAGGGTCAGAGTTGCTGGCGCCATGTCAGACTCAAAGCCTGTCACAAGTGGTGTCGCACAGGGCTCAGTCCTAGGCCCACTCTTGTTTGGCATCTACTTTTCCGAAGTACAAGCAAACACAGGAGGGTTATGGCTGACAAAGTTTGCAGATGACTGCAAACTGGGTGCCATAGTAGAAAACACATCTGACACAGATATCCTACAGAAGGGTCTCACAGAAACGGATAACTGGTGCCAGAGCCATGGTCTAAAGTTAAATGCCAAAAAATGCATAGTCATACCCTTCGGGAAAAACAAGGTTACCCCTAGCTACCAAATAGGTGGCAATCCACTGAGCACAGAAGAAGTTATCAGGGACCTGGGGACCCAGGTTGATAGTAGTCTGTCATTCGACACCCATGTAGCTAAAGTAGTTAGGAAGACCTTCTACATTGCCCACCTTATCATGAAGGGATTCTCATCTAGATCAAGGGAGGTCATAGTCTCCCTTTACTTATCACTCATCAGACCAATGATTGAGTACAATGCCCCATTCGGAATGTATCTGACCCGACACTTGCAGCAGCTGGAGAGGCCACAAAAGTTCCTCACCAAAAGGATAAAGGGTCTCAAAAATCTGTCCTATGCTGCCCGACTTTAAGAACTCCAGCTCTATTCAGTCGCTTACCGCTTGCTCAGAGGTGACCTTTGCCTAACATACAAGGCCATGTCAAAGCCAGATTTGATGAATATGCTTCACCTCAAAAAATCTAGATCCATCAGAGCCACAAGGGCGGGAGACTTAAACCTCGACACTGCTATTAATAGGACGTGCTGGAGGGATAGATTCATCACCCAAAGACTCCCTATGCTGTGGAACAAAATCCTGTTATATGTGAGGCAGAGCACCTCGCTGGCCTTGTTCTAGAGAAATCTTGACCAATGGATGGGAGATCGCAGATATACCCCAGGGATTACCTCAGTGTCACTGCTCGACAGAGGCACAGCAAAATAATGGGTATAGTTCCCCATACTAAAGGGGTGGCATAAGCCACAAAACGATGGGCTAGGCTTGTAAATGCCCTCGGGCAGATAGCCTAGTATGAACCTATGAACCTATGAACCTATGACACTATGCTGTGACAAAAGCTATATTTTCCTATTAGGCAAGTGAGGATGGTGTCAGTTCTCCCCTATGTAATTCATAACCTTTTGGATTCCTACATCATGTTTTAGGAAATTACTGTCATACAAAATTATTATCCACTGAGTATTATTTAAATAAGAGACCAATGTCTTTATAGCTAGCTTTTATGGGATAGTACTTTGATATTCTGATATTATAAATGTGATAGAAATGAAAAAGAAAGAAGAAAACTATTGGACTTTTTAAGAGGTACCTGAACTTGAGGATCAGATAGGCAAGTTCAGGTACCTCTTAAAGGTTATTATATGTTGGAGTTTTATTTTAAGTCCTTTTAAGGATATGGAAACAACAAAGCACAATACAACCACCATGGCAAGCAGCATAAAAATTCAAGGAGACTAAATAAGACTGTATTTAATAAAAATCAGGATAAGCTCTTTCGCATAAAAATGCTTTATCAGATACTCAGTATACACAAACCTAACAAGTACATTTAAAAAGCATATTCAAAAAGAAATTACTCTATCAAACAGCTGGGCCAATTAGTGATGTAATGGCCTCGATTTCAATGCCGGCTTTAAAGGAACATTGTGTTCTATGTGCCTGTAATGTGGCAATCCCCCTCATCTCCACACATTCTGTTCTGTTTACTATGTCCCCACCTCTGGCAGACACTCGTATTTCCTCTATCACAGTGAACTTAAAAGAATGTCCACTGTGATCTTTAACATGTTTAAAAAGGGTGCTTAAATAACTCATTCTCCTTATATCCCCTACATGCTACAGATCACGATCCTTCAATTTCTGATTAGTTTTACCCACATAGTATGACTTTAGTAAGACTTTAGAGATGCCGTATTTTTGTATAGCCACACTCTGTTACTAGGCAAATAACTGCAGATAAAGATAATTTACAATCTAGTACTGGTCCAGTCAGAGAAGTTGCTGCAATGGAAGAGATGGGAGATTGACCAGAATTGGGGTCTTCTGGAGAAGCAGAAGCTCCTAATCATGAAGGGGCAATAATGACTGGTAGCAGCAGTATACAAGTTCATACTACTGATGTTCAAGGAGGGGCTAGACCCAAAGAAACCATGAATGGGTCCCTTACTTCTGCAACTTCTTTTTTGCTATTGGCACTTCCGAATTTACCTGTTCCCATCAAGCTGCCGATGAACCAATCAGCGACGTGATCTGTGAGCAGAGGACACAAACGGCGGAGGCTGTCCCTCGAGCAGAAGGGGATGGGAGCTTGGCAGAAGCAACAAAAACGCTGATAATGAATATTTCTTTGACTATGTTAACAGAGGCTCAACAACATGTAATTGAGCGAGGACTCTCGTTTGTACCAGCAAGATCAGCACAGGTTAGTGATATGCTAATAGACTTATGCAAATTTTCCAGGGATGTTGCACTTAAAACTATATTTTATGGGAATTCTCAGCCCCTTGATGGTCTGAGAAAGCCCAGCTATTTTAATCCCCAGATTCCATCTGTACTTGAAACCTTTGTCAAGGTCTGTGAGAAAGATATTTATGGTGCTTTGACATGTCCAGGTGGCAGAAAGTTTTATAATTTCACCGAAGGAGACTATATGGCTCTAGAACAGTTAAAATTGAATCTGGATATTTGTAAATGTCCCGCTGATAAGGGCAGGGTGATTGTAATAATGGATACTACTGAATATTTATCTAGTATGAAGTAACTTTTTGAGTCAATGGGACACCTATTTACCCATTACTGGATATGAGATTAATGGTTTTATTAGCAATATACATGTTCAATTGCATGAGTTTTTGATGTCAGATATAATAACTAAGGAAATGTATGACTTCATGATGGTTGAACATCCATTGATTCCATCATTCAATGGCCTACCAATGATACATAAGGCCAGTAATTAAAACCACTCATGAGGCCAATTGTGGCCTGCAAAGGTTTGGCCACTGAGCCCCTTTCAATGTTTGTTGAACATGAATTAAAACCTTATTTTACAAAGGTGCCAGTGGTCTTGAGAGACACAGAAGATTTTCTAGTATGTTTTGGTGAATGTACTTCTGGACTGGACTTGAATGATGGGACTTATATACTAGTAACATTAGATATTAATACACTGTTTATAATTATACCAAATTTGTTTGAAGCTTACTCAATTAGCAGTTTTTTAAATATAATTACTGCTTTAACACATCAGTGGATTGAGCTTATTTGCACTTTACTTGATCTAATATTGAAATATAATGTGTTTACATTTGATGGTACTTATTATTTGCAGGCACAGGTTGTTGCCATGGGCACACCCTGGGCCAATAGTTATGCAAATTTAGTACTAGTGGATTGGGAGTACAATGTGATTTTTTTCTGAACATTTTTATAGATCACATTTGATTTTATATAAGCGCTTTGTGGATGATATTTTTATTTTGTGGAGGGGTACAAATGTTTTGTTACAGGATTTTGTCAACTATTTAGAGAGCAGTAGTACATGTTTTAGATTTTCTATGCATACTTCTAAATCCAGCATAGATTTTCTTGACACAACCATTTCCATTAATGTCACCAGAAGGGTTGATTCTTTAATGTATACGAAGGAATACAGGAAGAATAACTTGCTTGATAGGACAAGTATGCACCCCAAGGGTTTCTGGAAATGTTATGAAAGGGCAAATCCTGCGTACATCCAGGTTGCACACACAGGAGGATGATTATGTATGGGCCAGAGATAGATTGGCAAATTAACTATCAGACAAGGGATATCATAAAAGGGAAATAGCGCAGAGAGTAGAGGAGGTGGATAGTCTAAGGGATACAGTGGGTACCCCCTTTTTGAATAGGGACGCAATGTCGTCACATCCTAAGGTGAATAATAGACATACATCAAGTTTTTGTTTGAAATACAGCAGTAATATTAACTTAGTTTTTGATATTGTCAAACCGAATTGGGCTATACTGCGTTCTAATGACACCATCCCCAAGGTGGTAGGTGATGCCCTGAGATTTGTTTAGAAAAATAATTTGACTCTGAAAAAAGGGAACTATGTTATAGACCATTTAAGAAATCTTATAGTTTACCCCTGAGGTTTGGGATGTTTCCATGTAGGTCCTGTAAAGCCTATAAATATATTTCCCGAACTAATACATTTACACATTCTATAACTGGTAAAGACTATGTTTTTAGAGTACATGCTGACTGCAGGACAGCTAATTTAGTGTACCTTGTGACTTGTAATGACTGTGAGTCATACTATGTGGGAAAAACTAATCAGAAATTGAAGGATCATGTCCTGCAGTATGTAGGGGACATAAGGAGAATGAGTAGTTTAAGTGCCATTTTTAAACAGTTAAAGATCACAGTAGACATTCTTTTAAGTTCACTGTGATAGAGGGAATACCAGAGTCTGCCAGAGGTGGGGACATAGTCAACAGAACAGAATGTGTGGAGATGAGGTAGATTGCCACATTACAGGCACATAGAACACCAGGCTTAAATTACAATGTTCCTTTAAAGCCAGCATTGAAATCGAGGCCATTACATCACTAATTGATCCAGCTGTTTGATAGGATAATTTCTTTTTGAATGTGCTTTTTAAATGTACTTGTTGCTTTGTGTATACTGAGGATCTGATGAAGCATTTTTATGTGAAAGAGCTTATCCTGATTTTTATTAAATACAGTCTTATTTAGTCTCTTTGAATTTTTATGCTGCTTGCCATGGTGGTTGTACTGTGCTTTGTTGTTTTCTTTATACATTTATTTGGCATAGTCAGACCTTTAGTTGGTGTTGGTTTGGTCTACACACTTTTAAGGATCTGAATCAGAATAGTCCTCATTTCTTCTAGCTACTGGAAGCAGAGATGTGCACCAAGAGAATGGTTTGTTTTTCCTTTGGGCAGTTTTTTTTCTAAATGGAAAATAAAAACCACAGAGAAATCTTAACATATTGGCCACATTCAAATTAGTATACTTTCAAAGCAGCCAGGATTTAAAAGAATTTAGTACATTATTCAATAAATAACTGACTATAAAAATGCAAAGATAAAATTAATTTTCTTAGAAATATGGGACACAACTACAAAGCAAATAAGCAGTTACATGGACAATGGCAGAATGAATGGAAATTAGATTAGGGTTCTATCACATCTCCTGTATAATGTTTTTGGCATTGTAGCACAACAGCATCCTAAAGCCTCCTATGGATCTATCTATCTATCTATCTAAACAGAATGATCACATTATTAGATATAGATGATGTACCTTTAGTAATAAGCTGCACAAGAAAGGAGAGTTTCTTATAATAGTGGATACACAATGATTGAAGGAAAGCTTGTTGGCTACATAGGTTTCCAAATCCCTGACTACCAGATCATTGTTTTGTTGATGTGATAGTTACATAGGACATCCTGTTTGATGAAGGAGACTATCTCCTCTCCGGTCCAGCTGGTGAATCTGGGAATCTTGAGGCAATGTTATAACTGCCTCATGTACACAGACAACCCTCTCCTCCTCCCACATAACACAAATACTTGCGAGAGATGCAGCTATTTAGCCAAACTGGAGGCTGAGCTCTCTCAACTCAGGACTGGCAAGACCAGACAGGAGGAGAAGGCAACTACACACACCACAAAACCAGCCTCACATAATGCTACCACACCACTGAATCAAACACATAAACACACAAAGACATACTCGGAGGCTCGGAGTAAAAATTTACCTAAACAGCAGAGGCCTCCAAAGCAGACACCCAAACAACTGCTACCTCAAGACACCCCACAAGCATCAAATAAACCACAAAAGCAGTGTGCAAAGCAGTCACAGCCCTTAAGGCCAAATACAACACCAAACATACTTGTCATAGGTGACTCCATAGTCAGACACACTGACGTCCCACTCACCAGGCTGAACAAGGAGAGGGTCACAGTAAGCTGCCTATCGGGCGCTAGAATCCGCCACATAACACAAGCACTCTGGTCACTCCACGGCAAGTACAAATATGACACAGTCATTTTCCATGCTGGTGTGAACGACCTGAGACGTACCTCCCTGGACTACATTGAAAAGAGACATAGAGGAACTCTCTGATTATGTAGCCCAGGCAGGTATGACCCTGACCCTGAGCAGTATCCTTCCTTCACCAAGAATGATGTCACAATATAGAGACAAGATGATCATCTTTAACAATTGGCTTAATGTCTGGTGTCATTCAAAGGGGATCCAGTGTCTGTCTGCCTGGGATGGTATGCTTGACAAGCCACGCTGCTTCGCAAGGAACGGCTTGCACCTGTCACCCCTGGGATTCCGGATATTGGCTAAGGCTCTTGCCACCCCCATAGTGCCTTTTTTAGGCAAGGCTCAAATTCTAAACCTACCACCCTAGAAAACTAAAATGGGAAGAAACTGAGGGTAATGCTGCTCAATGCCAGAAGTCTAAATCTCAAAATGCATGCACTCGAGGCCCTTCTCAGTATGGAGAACATTGATGTCTGTGCTGTAACTGAAACCTGTTTCAAGGCTCCTGAGAGCACCCCGGCACTATTAGGTTTTACCTCATATCATGCGTTCCGGCCCCAAAACCCAGACCACACCACAAAAGAAGGGGGTGTATCCATATTCATAAAGGATACCCACACCTCCAGGTTGGTGGCAACGCATGAAGCTTCGGAAACCATCCAGGTGCAACTAACCATAGGCAAAACTGCTCTACAAATTGTAGCATGCTACAGGCCACCCTCTCAAACTCAGGAACCCCACACAGCCTTCCTGAAGACACTGGAGGGTATAAATGTATCTCCAAACACCATCATATTGGGTGACTTCAACTACCCGAATATAGACTGGGAACATTACTCAAGCCCTAACTTTCTAGCCCAATGGTTCCTGGAGTTCATAAATTCAAATGCCATGGAACAGCTAGTCACTGTTCCCACGAGAGGAGAAAATATACTAGATCTCATTATCACAAACATGGGGACAAATTGCTCCACACCGGAAATATATCCCTCATTGGTGAGATCTGATCATAAACTAATCTCACTGGAAATCCCCATCCCGCCCCCACCCCAAACAAAAAAGACCACAGTGAAGAACTTCTCTAAAGCAAACTTTACACTACTCAAGACTGGTGTGGTATCCTTTAAGACCCCTGAGCCAGTGGAAACCACAACCAAAGCTGCGGAAGCCCTTACAAATGCCTTCTATGAACACCTCCAGGACTGCATGGATCAGGCAATCCCAAATAAAACCAAGACTCTTTCCACAAAGGGCAAACATCCAGTCTGGTGGACCCCAACCATTAACAAACTTTACAATAAGAGGAGAAAGCTATTACATGATAGAACAAAATCCATAAAAGGGAAGTCACCCCTGATCATTATTAGTAAAAAAATACGAGCAC
This sequence comes from Protopterus annectens, assembly GCF_019279795.1. Taxonomy (NCBI): domain Eukaryota; kingdom Metazoa; phylum Chordata; order Ceratodontiformes; family Protopteridae; genus Protopterus; species Protopterus annectens. The sequence continues at coordinate 401,225,683 of NC_056725.1, forward strand.
TCATAAAATCAACTAAGGCCAATTTTGAGAGAAAAATTGCCATGGATTCAAAGGACAATCATAAGGCCTTTTTCAGCTATGTTAGGAACCTGGGTGGAAACTCCCAGATATGCTCAGAATTAGTCCAAAATGATACAAAAATCACTGAACCCACAGACATTGCCAACATACTGGCAGACAGGTTAAGTGCAAATTTCACCCCCCTCTCCCCCCCTAAAGGAGAGATAACTATCCCAGCAGAGTGTAGCCTCCCAGACATCTCAAATGCGCAGGTGAAAGGTGCTCTCTCTAAAGCTAAAAACACAGCATCAATGGGACCGGATGGTGTCCCCGGCTGTGTGCTACACGAGCTAAATGAGGAATTAAACCCGCACATAAGGCAGCTGTTTAATCTCAGCCTTACCACAGGATACGTGCCCAAGGAGTGGCGTACGGCAACTGTGGTCCCACTCCACAAAGGCGGTGCCTCTACGGACCCTGGTAATTACCGCCCCATAAGCTTAACAAGTCTAGTCTGCAAAGCTATGGAGAGGATCATAATGGAGCTCATAAACAAAGATATAGGGGACTTGCAGACATTGGACCCGACCCAGTTTGGCCGTCAAGGGCAGATCATGCCTTTTGAACTTGGTCGACTTCTTGAAACAGTCACCAAGGCCATTGATGAGGAAAGGCAGTCCATACAGCCTACCTTGACCTTGCAAAGGCTTCGACACAATACCCCACTCGGGTATTGTAGAAAAACTTACCAGCTTAAATGTAAACCCATATGTCACAAGATGGGTTGCAAACTGGCTTAAGGACAGAACCCACAGGGTTAGAGTTGCTGGCGCTATGTCAGACTCCAAGCCGGTCACAAGTGGTGTCCTACAGGGCTCGGTCCTTGGCCCCCTATTGTTTGGCATCTACTTCTCAGAAGTACAGGCCAACATGGGAGGACTTTGGCTGACAAAGTTTGCAGACGACTGCAAACTGGGCGCCATAGTGGAAAGTGCATCGGACACGGATATCCTTCAGAAGGGACTCACGGAAACAGATAGCTGGTGCCAGAGCCATGGCCTGAAGTTAAACGCCAAAAAATGTATAGTCATACCCTTCGGGAAAAACAAGGTAACCCCAAGCTACCATATAGGTGGCAATCCACTAAGCACAGAAGAGGTTATCAGGGACCTGGGGACTCAGGTTGACAGTGGCCTTTCTTTTGACACTCACGTTGATAAAGTGGTTAGAAAGACCTTCTACATTGCCCACCTGATCATGAAGGGATTCACATCCAGATCTAGTGAGGTCATTGTTCCCCTGTACTCTTTACTTATCAGACCAATGATCGAGTATAATGCCCCATTCGGGATGTATCTCACCCGACATCTGCAGCAATCGGAGAGACTCCAAAAGTTCCTCACCAAAAGGATAAAGGGACTCCAAAATCTGTCATATGCTGCCAGATTGAAGAAACTCCAGCTCTATTCAGTTGCATACCGTCTGCTCAGAGGTGACCTGTGCCTGACATACAAGGCCATGTCCAACCCGGAATTAATGGACATGCTCCACCTCAAAAAATCCAAATCCACCAAAACCACTAGAGCAAGCGACTTAAACCTTAGCACGGATATAAATAGGACGTGCTGGAGGGATAGATTTATCACTCAGAGACTCCCTATGCTGTGGAATAAAATCCCGATCCATGTGAGGCAGAGCACCTCGCTGGCTCTGTTCAAGAGAAATCTTGACCTGTGGATGGGAGATCGTAGGTTTATCCCAGGAATCATCTCTGTGTCACTGCTGGACAGAGGCACAACAAACGAATGGGCACAGTATTTTTTCATATAAGGGGTGGCGTAAGCCACAAAAATTTGGGCTAGGCTTATAAATGCCTTAGGGCAGATAGCCTAGTATAAACCTATGAACCTATGAAACCTATTACACTATTTGGACATTTTGTATTAGTGTATGGTTATCACATCTACTATTTGTTTGAGAAAGGCCCTCTTGGAGGAGCTTGGTGTGTGCTGCAGAGTTTATGATGGCACTGGGTTTACAATAATTTGTTGCAAACTTGGTCAGCCATAAATTCTTAACATTAGTTTTGACCTGTGAGAAGTAAATGCCAAAGAGGAGTTTCCCAAGCACTGAATCCTAGTTACAGTACTAATTACAAGTCTTTTGAAGGAGGTAGAGCCTCCTGCCCTAATTTCCTGAATTCTGTTTGTGAGATAATTTGCTATCAAATGAGTTACATAGTGATTAATTTTTTAAACAATACCCTAGTGTGAGATGGTGTTTAATGCCTTTGCAGGCCTAGATATAAGGCATGTACCCAAATGTCCTTCATCCATTGCTTCAGTAACCTTTTCAAAGAAGATGACCAGGTTAATCAGGCAGGATCTGCCACTGACAAAAATGAGCTGATTTGTGTCAACAGTTTGTAGGTTAAATATGTTTTTCTTTATTAATTCCACAATGATCCTCTCAATAACCTTACAGATGAGGCTGGTTAGACTTATGTTTCTATAACTATCGAGGTCTGTTGACACCCCAGTTTTGTACAGGGAAATGACTGTTACTGTCATCCATTCATCCGACACAAAGCCTGTTTGGAGACTGACATTGAATAGCCTCTGTGGGGAGTTTAACAGGTTGTGCCTAAGGCTGACCAGTAGGTAGCCTGGTATATTATCTAGTCTAATAGAAATAGTGTTCTTGGCCCTGGAAATTTCTTTGAAAATTTGTTCTTGGTAGGGTTGGTGGTGGTGTAGATGAGGTTATGTGATCTGGGAATGAGGATAAAGATGGGGTGAAGTTAGATTGAAATTTATTGCTAGTAGATTAGCTACATTCCCAGGGTCTGAGTATATAATGCCAGTTACTGTTTGCTATATGCAGTGCTGGAAATTGTTTCTGATGTTTCTAGTATAGTTAAAGAAGGCTTTATTGTTCTATTTTGCCTGGGTTTCTATTTTCACCTCATATATAGCTTTGGTTGATTTGATCAGGGAACAGAGTACCTTCTTAAGTTTAGCAAGTGTGTTTTTGACATTTTGAGAGTTACATTTGTTACGGCATGCTATGAATTATTTTCTTTTATTGTAGAGCCTATTTATATTTGGATTTCAGCACAGGAAGTTATTTTAAACTTGGTATTGTATTTTCTTCAGAGCAGAACAGATGCATCTATGTAGCTATTTGTATGTGCATATATTTTAGTAGTAAACAAATCCTCATATGCAGTTGGGCCATCAGACCATTAGGATATGTGCAATTTAGCCAGGTCTTCCCATAGTTTTAGTATATCAGCTCTGATTTCTGAGTCCCAAAATATGTGGAACAAATAACTGGATACCCAGACTTAAATATAATTAGCTCATGATTACCAGTTCTCAGAATATTTCCTTTTCTCCAAGGTATGGCAATTTCAGAGTTGGTATTTATAATGTTGTGGGGCAGGGACCTTGCCTTCACATGGGGAGGGAGAACAGAAGGGCTCTCCTCCTGAGAAACAAGTTTAAAGGAGAAGAGTGAGGTTCGAAATGTTCTCTTCTCCTGTAAGTTTTATGTCTTTTGGAACTTTACAGTCTGAATCTCAACATTTCAGTAGGAAGCTGCTTCTACTTCCTAACTCAAGTAGTGATTGGTTAAATTATATTTCTGAGGGTGTTTTATTGGTCAAAGATGTAACCTTAGAATTGGTCCATACAGGTTAGCTTCCGTTAATTTGATACATTTAGTGTTTTTGACATACCCCCAATTCTTGTTTATCAGTTAGTTGAATTTCATAATGGATTATATCCTTAAAATTGAAAATGCTTATCAGATGAAGGGAATTATGCCTAATGCATTATATATCTATCCTTTGTTGACCAGGTTAGTCCCACTAGGCTAGTAGCCTCTTTCCAGGGGAGAAAAAAGTTGATAGTTATACATTTAGGGGAAATTCGGGCAGGGCATTGGGGAACTTCCCCTACTCTTTGGTAGTAGGGGGAAGCATTTGTGTGTGAAACAACAGACTTCCTGTTCCTTTTCCAGGCTCAGAAGTGACCTGGAGGAACAGGGTGAAAACATGGCTGATTCAGCTTTTGCTGAAACTGGAGCAAAAGTTACTGATAATGTAGTCAAAAATTGTAGAATCGCTATCAGAAGTTTTTTTCTGATGCTGTCAGTGCAGAAAAACAATGACATTGGAGCCTGTGAAGGAAAAGGAGATTGTAGCTGAAATAGAGATGGATTCAGGGAAAAACTTTTAGAGGAGATGTTTTGAAGGAGAGACAGTTATCTCTAAAAATGCATAATTACAACCCTCCAATTGGGGGTGGGGGTGATTATTTGGAAGAAATGGTAAGCCAGAAAATGGAGAAGCAATTTCATGGAGTAACATCACGGAAAATAAATACATGGAGAAAAAGGACAAAAAGAGACCATGTCAGAAAAAGTTACAGAAACAAAAACTTCTCTTATGGAGAAGGAACAAAGAAGAAAGAAGAAATAAAAGAAACCAAAAAGAAGTACAAAGTGCTTCCAAGCAAAAGAGGTAAGAATGTTTATTTTAATTAATCAAGATACTTTTTGTGACTTGATATTTGAGACTGGGCACGCCAAGAATTTTTTTAAGGGGTGCATATTAACAAAAGATAAATATTTATCCATGGTCAGAATATGTGGTGCAAGCTTTTTATAGACAAACAAAAACGAGAATAATGATCCAGTTTAGAACTGAAGTTGAAATAAAAGAACTGAAAGAACATTTGTTAACTATATGTAAAGAAGTAATGAACAATACAAAAATATATGATGAAAGAGAACTATGGATTGGAGCGTGGGAATGTGGAGTAATACTGAAAATGGAAAATGATAATGTTATGCATGTACCTACTATTATTAATGCTCACAGTAATAGAGGTTTTGTGAAATACAGGGGTCAACCAAAGACTTGTTATTTTTGTGGAAAAAAATGTTTATTTAACCAATGAATGTGATAAGAAAGGTGTTATTTGTGTGGTAAAGCAGGGCATAATGCAAAGAAAATGTAATTTAAAGTGCAAAGAATGTGGCAGTACTGGTCATTCATGGCTAGAATATGAAATTAATGTGCAAGAAAATGAAAATGAAAATAAAGTTATACAGGAAAAAGAGAAGAATGTGTTATACAAGAAAATGTATAATAAGATGTGACTGATAAAGAGATTGTACATGAAGTTAAAGAAAATAACAAGGAAAAAGAAATAGAGGAGACAAGTGAGGAAGAAGATGATTAGTATACAGTAAGAAATAAAAACAATTCGATAGAAGTGTTAAAGAAAGGAAAATTAAAAAATATAATGCTTAGAGAAAATATGAAAGGAAAGGGATAAATATTTTATTATACTAACTGTTCTTAAAAGCTGAAAAAATATTAGCTTTAAATGTGAACAATATGAAAAATCTTAAGAGGAGAATATTTATTTATTTATTTTACATTTGTTGACCAGGCTAGTCTAGCTGGATACATTTCCATTTTCAGTAGAGGCCCGGGGAGAAAAGCTCCACACAAATTTTAACAAAAAAACAGTCAAAATAAACAAACAAATGGACAAATCATCATAGATGAAAAGACAAATAAAAAAAAAAAAAAAAAAAAAATAGGCATATTACAATGATGTGCTGCAGTAGATACACATATTGTTGTTTTAAAATATATCAGATTACTAACAGAGGAAGAAAAAACATAGACTGAAAAATTTTGGAACAGTGTAGTAGTTTGGAACATTGGGAAAGAAACATGCTTGGGCATATGTATATTATGTCAAGAAAGCATTACAATATTAGATGTAACCATAGTGGAACTAGGACAAAGTACGCTAATAGACTTGAGATGGAAAAATATCTGTATAGAATTACAGATTTAAATGTATATGTAACAAAAAAAGAGAAATGATTGTTTAAAATATTATTGAATACGTTTGTGTAAATATGAACATTATAGTGGTGGGTGATTTTAATTGTAGCTTAAGAAAAAAAAGAGCAATTGTGATGTTAAAAAGGCTAAATAAATTATGAGAAGTGGAAAGTTAAGTGTATGGGAGAATAATCACTGGACTTACAAAAGGAATGAAATTAGGACAGAAATTGATTTTTTTAATATCTGATAGTTTAAAGTTAAAAAAAATAATTATGTATACTGTATTTTCAGATCATGTGGCTATATCAGTTTAAGTACAGGAAAATGAAGAATATATAAGAATAGGAACATAAATAGAGAATTCATGAAAATGAATTGTATTTAGAAAAGAAATAAGAACTTATGGAATTATTGAAAAATCATATGAATATGAGTCTTAAGAGAATTGGACTGTTTAGTGGCTTAATTTTAAAGAGAAACATAAAAAGTGTTTTTAGAATATATAAGGAAGAAAAGAAGAAAGGAAAAAGAGAAATATAAGATATTAAGTCAAGAAACATTCAGAGACTTATTAGAGAAGAAAAATTCCTCTTAGGAAAAAAGAAAGAAATATATAAAATTACTGAAGTTAAAATTAATAAATTGTTATATAAACAAAAATATTGTTTACAAGGGTAGGAAGAAGAGGTAGCACCATATTTGAGTAAAATTATAAAAGAAGAAAAGTAATAAGAGAATTAAAAAATAAGGAAGGCAAGCAAATAAAACAGCAAGAAAGAATATAGAAAATAATTAAGGAATATGTAATGGAGTTATTTGTTAAAAGAGATAAAAACATAGAACAAATTTATAAAGATGAAGAATTAAACAACAAAGGTATTGAGTATTTTAATAACTGAAAGAATTAAATGAAATTCTAAAAAATATTAACATGAATTCTGCCACAGGACTGGATGGAATTGAATGTGGTATGTATAAAGAAATGAAAGAGTGGCAAAAATTAATCATTATAGATGTTCTAAATGAATGGTTAGAAACTGGAATTAAAGACAAAGATGTATGGATGGTACAGTGGTACAGCGGTAGCACTGTCACTTTACCGCAAGAGGTTCTCTGGTTTGATTCTCAGCTGGATTGCCTTGTGTGCAGAGTCTGCATGTCCTCCCTGCATTCATGTGGGTTTCCTCCAGTTGCTCTGCTTTCCTCCCACATTACAAAGACATGTGTCTAGAGTGTTTCTCCCTGGGTCTCTGCTGAAAATTGGTTTCATTCCAAGTCAGACTTTCCCAGTAAACAAATGTTAAATAAATATGTACAGGAGTTATACAATTTATTTCGAAAAAGGAAATAAAGAAGAAATAAATATTGGAAATCTATAACAGTAAATAATATGGATTATAATGTTGTTATGAGAATAATAACACAAAGGTTACAAAAATAGATATAATATATGACCAAAATGTATTCAGAAGAAAAGAAAAAAAGAAGTCAAGAGTTATTATGTATAATAAGAGAAATAATTGATGATATCTTAAATAAACATTTTGAAATGAATGTTATGATAGGGGATATAAGTAAAGCCTATGATAATGTTGAATATAAATCATTATGGGGAACTATTCAGGAATATAATATAAACAAAAAATATTACAAGTAATAAAAGATGTTTATGAAAGGAACTATGTGAAGCTAAGTGTAAACGGCTGGATTAGGGAAGAAATAAAAATAGAATGTGGAATAAAGCAGTGCTGCCCAGCTAGTAGTGTAATTGTCTTATTAATTATGAATGTAGTAGTGAAGGAAATTAATAAAATGTCAAGTAGTGGTGGATACAAAACAATGAAAGAAGTACAATTGCCAGTAATGCATAATTATGCAAAGATATTTAATTAATTCTTCAAAATAAAGCATGGATGAAAGAAGTAAATGAAAAATTAAGTATACATTTTAAAATAAATTGGTTTAAGTATACATAAAGAGAAAAGTAAAGAATTTGGTTTTTGAAGGTATGATTGGAGGTATTGAGTTCACTGAAAAATATATAGGTATATTAGGAACAATATTTGGAAGGAATGAATACAGACAACAACAATGGGATAATGTACTCAAAGAAGTAAATGATTTAACTATTTTTTTGGAAATCAAACAGATTTTGATACAGGAAAAAGCACACTTCTTGAACACCATGGTAATAGGAAAAATTGCTTATGTTGCTAACATCTATATGAGTCCTATTAAGTATGAAAAGGAACTAATGATGATTATATTTCCTTTTATATGGGGCTCTAGACTGTATCCAGTCAAGAGAGGGATTCTATATAGGAAGAAAGAGTAAGGAGGCTTAGGTTTAATAAACCTAATAGTACATGCATTATCTTTAATTTTGTATACAGTATTAAAAGGACTTATGAAGGAAAATAAAAACTTGACAGAAATTATACTATATTAGAAACACAAAGAATCATGGAAAGGAATGAAAGTTAAAAAAAGAAGCAAAAGCATTGTGAGTGAAAAAATGAATGAGTACCAAAACAAAATAGTGTTATGGAAAATAAAAAAGAATATATGTGAGAAAATAGAAAGGAATTGTACTTAAAAATTATGAAAGCATTTTATTGCATTGCTCCATTGAAAGATTTAGAAATAGATAAGAAACAAGTCATAATGATGAGATATAATAACTATAAAAAGACTAAAGAGTGTAATGTATGGAGATTGTCTATTAGAAAATTGCTGGTCAAGGCAAATATGCCATACAGGAAAAAGCAAGATAGAATATGTAATAAATGCAGAGTTTGAGACTACTGTTAAAGAGTTAATAATTTGTGGAAGAAATATGTAAACATAATAGGGTAAAAAGTTTGATAAATTATGAGCAAATAAATATGGACATACTAGAATTTGGTTATTATAGAGCATGAAAACAGGAAGGAATGAAGAAAATGGACAGAGTAATATTTTATGTTTCATGGACTATATGGAACAAGAGACTAAATGAAATTAAATACAATGGAAAATGGACTTTGACAACAATTCTGGAGAAAATAATGTTTTGGTTGTGGAAAAAAGAGTGGGGGGAATGCTTAAATTGAAGTTTATAATGTATGGAAATTTGTAAATAGATGTAAATATGTAAATAATGGGGGAAATTTAGTAAAGCTTACACAGACTTTTTTCCATGTAGGCATTGTGGAGCACTGCTTACATGAAAGTAAGCAGGTTTGTGATCCAGTAAACACAGCTGGGTGGCATGCACGCACACTCCAACACAGAAGTATCTGTGGCATGCAAACCACCTCATAAGTAGGTGAACTGCATACAAATGAGGGAGGTAGAGCAATCCAGCAAGCAGATAGGCAGTCCTGCAGACCCTGTGTTGATGTCTGTAGTATACACATAAAAATTCCATGTACAGGATTTTAAACAGACAACAGTGGCTGTTAAAGTGTAGTTGGATGGACCAAAATAGCATAGCAGACACAGATATGTGCAAAATTTATCCCCTAGCCATATGGGAAATAATTTAAAATAATTGTATATTTTTTTTGTGATGTGGGTATGTTTGCACAGTGTGCCACAGTGTTCAACCATGCTTTTATGAAAAAATAAATTAATTAAAAAAAGTGTAAAAACAAAATTTATTAGTATGTGATGGTAATGTATTATAGGACCCTGTGTGGAGTATCTACAATGGTGGAATGGTGCTGTTGCTAACGAGGCAGGGCCTGGAACCATGTAGTTTCCAGGTTGTGTGCATGGATCCCTATGCAAATGAGGTGGGGTTACTGAGTAGCACAAATGGGTATCTGTGTCCACAGATCCCGTCCATTTAGGCACAGAACTGTGTTGGTGTCCAGAGAAGAGGTAGCTGGCATCAAGGGGGATGTGTGTCTGAGGACTTGTAAGATCATTGGAGCTCAGCGGCACCTGTTTGTGTGGCATGGCAATCTGCTGAGCAGGGGTGTGTGTACACTTTCTGCTAAACTTTGAATACCTTCATGGCATGTGTTTCCATGTGTTTGTGCGTGTTTGTGCAGCATGCCTCGACCTTTCATGGGGGTGTTTACAGTGACTGCTGAGCATTGTTTACCTTTGTGATGCATGTTTGCATGGTGCAATATAGTGCTGAGAGAGGAAGGCTGTCCAAAACAAAAAATTGCCAGAGAAAGCCAATGGTATATTAATTACTGATGATCCCTGTTTCACCTAAACTAGGGCCATTAACAGTCCATAATGATGTACTTGGCAGGTGGAATGCATCATAGGTAGCCAATCACACAGGCTGCACCTACAGCAGGGCACTACAAAGGTTGCATACACCATACAATCTGATTTCAAACCCATACTCTGCAGCAGTGGATACAGACTTGGGATTTTTAACTGAAGGAATGCTGGGGCTGCTGTAGATCTAATATATTTGTATGTGCCAAATTCTGAGGTCAATGCTGCTGATGCTGTGGCTGACAATAGGCCTAGACTGAGAAGGAGAAGACTGTTCAGGCCCAGGATAACCTTCCATCTTACAGCATGTGTTTGGGTTTCTGAAGACATGTTCTGGTGCCTTGATATATCTGATGGACCCTGGCAGTACTCTCCAGTCACATATGCACAGATGTTACAGTATGTGCCATGCTATACAATATGATCCTGCGGAAACAACTGCAGCATGATCAGCAAAGGGAAGGGATACACAGCCCCCATCAGTGCCTAGGTTACCACAGCCACACCCACAGGAGGACTTGGAGCTGAAACCCCTGGGGATGTCCCTGTATGCAGATGTAGGCATGCCCAGTATGCCCTGGCCTTAGCCAAGAGGCAAAACATAACACATGCACTGACAACCTAGGGCCCTAGGGACTGACACCTTACTCAACTAGCATATATATAGTAAACATTATGCCATCCACCCCACACAACCTGTACCTAACTATGTATTGGGTGTGTACTGCATGCATCAGACAGAGTCAGTCCCGAAGTAGAGGTCTGTCAACTGCTGCATTCACAAGGTAAGTCACTCACCTATACAGATATTGTAAGGGGTGCTAGAATATGGTAGCATATGTATGGATCTGCTGCATGTATGTAAAGGAATATAGTGGGCTACTGCGCTACTTCAAGAGATCTAGCAGCCACTTGGGGCAACAGGTACTATGTCTAATAGTATATGCTCCATAACATGCACTAGGCCACATGGCTGGAAAATCCACTACATTATTCAAGGGAGATGGCATCACAGGACAGTCACCCAAATGTCTATATCAGCAGAAAATGGGCTGATCCTCCCCACCCCAACATATCAGTGTCCCCATACAACTGCTGTAACAGTAAGTCTGCACTGATATATCAGCACACCAGCTAATTCCAGGGCTGTGACATAGAACATGGTCTCACGTAATGCAGAGTTGACAATGTGTGTCTGTATGCTGTTGACTGTGTGAGGAATGACACTTCTCCATCTGGTGGTTGGTGTGGTTCACTGGGCTAGAGATGTTAGCAGGGGTGATGGTGTTGATGTTTTGAATCTGGCAGCATCCACATCTTCTGCATGTGAGGTACTGGTATGGTGGTATTCTCACAGACTGTCCTACCCCTTATTCTGTTACTGCAAGAAATCCAGACAAAGTAAGAGACAATGGGGGGACAAAGGGCCAAAACTACAGATGGACATTACACATGCTCTGATGAACCTAGAAGGTGAGTAGTATAACAGCAGGTTACAACAGAACAGAATAGATACAAGATGTAAAAGCCATCACTTAAATGTGGCAGCAGTTAGAAAAATTCAGTGACTGGATCATACAATATTTTACCAGAACACTACAAATGTATGAAGAGCAGACCAGACATATGGGGCAAGATGCTGGATATTCTGCAAAAACATGTGCAGTGAGAGGTATGCAGACTGGTGCTCGGTGTGTGGTGTTACATTATGAGGCCCAGTTACATATTAAGTACAGAACACAGCCAGGAAATGCCTTGGATGATTTCAGGAAAGTGCTGTACTGCAGAAACAGGTGCAGCAGCCAATGTCTGTAGCACACAAAATCCCAGACCAGAGTACCGGTAGCTCTGGCCTAGAGTCACCTTATAAGTAATGACAGCCCCGCTGGGCATACTCCTGCACTTAAAGCTAACTTGAATGCAAGTCTGCTGCCTCTTCCTCACAAAGACCTGCTATGTGGAAATATGTACGTCTGTGCATTCAGACAGCTTTGTATACGTATCTGTCTGTCCCTATCCCCCTCACACATGATTAGTGTATCTATCAGTATGTATCACATATACATATGATGCCGATATATATATATATATATATATATATATATATATATATATATATATATATATATATATATAGCTATATAATTTGAAATGATACATAGACTCTCCACATATATCTACCTAACACATTTACATAACACATAAACAGCAACATTTAAAGAGACATCCCTGTCATATACATTTATATACATATGGATTCACTTTATCATTTTCGAAAAACTGAAATCCCGAATTTCAGTTTTCAGAAACCATAAAATCGAACAGCTTAAATCCCGAAACTACACAATCATGAAACACAAAATCACGAACACAAACACTCCATACACCATATAACACATACATCATCCAACCCAAACCACAACAAACAAAACACACAAAAACACAAATAAACCTACACTACATATAAGCAGGGGGGAAACCCCCCCACACTCCCCTACTTACATATACTAACTCTGAGATCGCACAAACACACACAGAAACGAAATCCAAACCCACACATTCTACAGCTACGCGCAAACACACAAACATCACACATATACAAACACCAACACATCCAGCACTTACACACCCATACTTTCACCTGTCTACCCTAACCCACATGTACAACTAACAAACACATTCACACACACTCAAAACTTCCACACAAAACCCTAACAAAACACTTACTTACCTTAAATCACACTTAAATACACAACACAAAACACCATCCAGTCACAAAACCGCATGCAATGCACCATAAAGCCATAACCGCGAATTTGAGGTATTCGGATTCGCGATTATGCACTTTTGCAATTTTTAACATTCAACTTTATAAGTTCGAAAAACTGAAATTTGGGATTTCAGTTTTTTGAAATTATAAAGTGAACCTATATATATATATATATATATATATATATATATATATATATATATATATGGGTCTACTTTAAAAGAACGAACCGACGATTCCCCGACACGCAGAAAACGAAGACCAAACGACCGACAGGTAAGTTTATCGAAAGGGTGATTTGCCGACAGCGGAAAGACCGACAAGGGTAATGTGTGATCGCGACTCGGTAAGTGTGCGACAGTGACGGAGTTAGGAGCGGTCAGGTAAGTGTGCGATATTGTGGGATTTTGGGTTAGGCTGTGGGAAAGGTGAGTGTGTGTTAGTGTTGGAGTTAGGGTTCGGGTAAGGTAAGTGTGTGATAGTGAGGGACTGTAGTTTAGGGATGGGTTAAGTGAGTTAGGGTTAGGGTGCAGGTAGGTGAAGTGTGCGATAGTGTCGGACCTTGGGGTTAGGGGTGGGTTAAGTGAGTTAGGGTTAGGGTGCAGGTAGGTGAAGTGTGCGATAGTGTCGGACCTTGGAGTTAGGGGTGGGTTAAGTGAGTTAGGGTTAGGGTGCAGGTAGGGTGAGTGTGCGATAGTGTCGGACCTTAGGGTTAGGGTTTGGGTTAGGGCTAGTGGCTATGTTATGTAGTGTAATGTGTTGTTTACGTTCGGTGTGTCGGTGTAATGGTGTTCGGTGTTTTGCGTTGTCGGTTTTGTGTGTTGTCGGTTATCTGGTCTCGGTGATTTGTGTGTCGGCGAACTGGCGTGTCGGTCTTTCAAAGTAGACCCATATATATATATATATATATATATATATATATATATATATATATATATATATATATATATATACACACACACACCTATATACTTGGAGGCGTAAATATCGATTGGAATAAAATCAATAACCCCAATCCCACCATTTCCATCAATCTATTTAATTATACACAAATTACTAACTCCATCACCAGGCCAATAAAACTAACCCCCCCCCCCCAGGTACCACACTAGACTGGATCTTAGCTTCCCATCCCAATAAAATCTTAAACGTTGGCATCACACCTGACCCTATAGGAGACCACTTGCCAGCATTTATCTACTGAACTACCCACTCCTCTTCTCACATACTCCACATCATCCACACACATAACCTCGCAAACTTTGACCCAACTACCTTCTCTAACTGACTGGAACAAACAAATTGGAACCCGCTAAAAACCCTTCCACTAGATAATGCCATAGAATTTTTCAACTCCTCCTTCTTAAACATCCTCAACTCCCTAGCACCACCAAGAACAAAAAGAGTAAAAACCAAATCCGCCCCTTGGCTAACCAAAGATACCAAAAAACTTATGCTACAAAGAGACAAATCCAGTAAAACATACCATCAAAACAAGCAGCCTGAAATGTTTCTTAAATATAAACAACTCTGCAACCTTGCTAAAAAAGAAATCATCAGAGACAAAAAGTCCTACTATATTAAACTCCAATCTAACCAATCTAAAAGCCCAAAACAATTCTGGAACTCCATTAATTCTCTTCTCAACCCAGGTAACAAAAGCAACCCCTGCCCTGACACCAGCAAATCTGACCCTGAAATAGCCTCTCTATTCAACTCCTTCTTCACTAACTCCATAGCTGAACTGACCAAATCCTTCCCTAACAATAACATCTCCCCTCAATCCACACTTTCATCACCACCACCTACAACACCCTCTCTGCCCCCAACCCTCCGCCTATATTCAACCTTAAACCCATCTCAACATCCTATATAAAAAAATTACTCTCCAAATTAAAATCTTGGTCCAGTGCCGCTGAGATTATCCCATCCTTCTTCCTAAAGATAGCTGCAGATGGTATCACTCTTTCCATTAGCATCCTGATCAATAGATCCATGCTAGAATCTTATGTTCCCAAACTATGGCACACTGCCTTCATTCTACCTCTCCATAAAGGAGGCACAAATAATAACACCTCCGACTTCCACCCCATAGCCATCCTCTCCCCAATTTCCAAACTACTAGAAAAATGCATTCGCATTCAGCTCATGCCATTCTTAGCCAATAACCAACTAATCACTCCAACCCAACACGGCTTCCGTCCAGGCCATAGTACAACCACTGCACTTCTCTCCTTCTTAAAGGCAATAAATCTTCCCCGGTGCTCTGGAAAAATAGTTTGCAATGTTCTTCTAGATCTGTCCAAGGCATTTGATACCATTTCCCACACCCATTTCCTAAACAATCTCTCCAACCTTAATCTCTCCCAGAATACCCTATCCTGGTTCTCTAGCTACCTGTCTAATAGATTTCAAGCTCTAAAATGGGGGACAGGCACCACAACCTTCCTTCTCACCCCCACTTGGGTTCCCCAGGGATCCATACTCAGTCCAATGTTGTTTAACATCTTTATTAACAATTTCCACAAAGCCATACTCAATACCAAAATTGTACAATATGCAGACAATTCCGCATTAATATGCAGTGCCACCAACCTCCCAGAGCTTCAGACACTGACCCAAGCTGCTTTCTCCACCACAGAAAATTGGATGCTTCAGAATCACCTCTCACTAAATGCCAATAAATCCAAAACACAATTATTCTCTCCCTCAAAAGCTTCCCCTCTTGATAAAAATTAATTCTGAATCATTAGCTAAAATAGCTCCACTATAGAGGTTGCTCCCTTTGCCAAACTACTTGGGGTCACTATTGATGAACACCTGAAATTCGGCACTCACATCCAGGGAAACATTAAGAAAACCCATATAAAACTTGATATGCTATACAGGAACATCCAATTTATCTCTCCTTCCACCAGACAAACACTTCCCACTACCTATCTACTCCCCTAACTAATGTATGGTGCTCCTCTATTAACAAACTTATCTGCCACACTCACTTCAAAATTGGAAGTCTGTTATAATAAGATGTCTAAATTCGTCACCAAAGCCAAATACTCCTTCCATCACTGTACTGCCCTTAATTTGTTACACTGGCTTGAACTCTCCAACCACCTAGGCTATCTTCAGATTACCACAGCCCACAAACTAATCTTTCAACCCTCTAAGTGCCCTGCTCTATGCAACATCCTTCTCCCCTACACCCCTCAGAAAACTCTCAGATCTACTCAGCAAAACCTAATCTGTGTCCAAATACCCAGTCGCCCTGCTGGTCAACTCCTGCTATCCTTTTCCTTAGCAATTCTCTTCCTTCCTGTCTAAGGACCTGGGCAAACTTTAAAAACTTTAAATCTCAGTTACATTCCTACATTTACTTTAACAGAAAATGCAATTGCATTCTCCCCACCTGGTCTCTCTCCAACTCTAAATCCCTCTCCAGCTATGATTACTAGCCTCTCTAGCTATAATCTATAGGCTACCACACACATGTATATATTGTGAATATGAATATCAAATTTGTACCATGTATCTAAGAATCTACACCTGCTCTCTAACATGAAATGTAACTGTAAATTGTTCATTAATAATATTGTGTCTGTATCTAAAGGCTAACATGTACTTAAGAAATTATACCTGCTCTCTAGCATGAAATATAATTTTAAATTGTTCTTCTTTTCTATATTGTATCTGCATCTAAATGTTGTAACATGGAGCTTTTCTCCCTGGGCCTCCACTGAAAATGGGCTTTCTGAGCACAGTGGACATCCCCGATCATCAAACTGGAAATAATAAAAAAAAAAAAAATATATATATATATATATATATATATATATATATATATATATATATATATATATATATATATATATATATATAATATATATAAGGGTAATGCTGCTCAATGCCAGAAGTCTCAATCTCAAGATGCACGCACTCGAGGCCCTTCTCAATATGGAGAACATCAATGTCTGTGCTGTGACAGAAACCTGGTTCAAGGCTCCTGAGAGCACCCCAGCACTAACAGGTTTCACCTCATATCATGCTCCGCCCCAAAATCCAGACAACACCAAGAAAGGAGGGGTGTCCATATTCATAAAGGACACCCACACCTCAAGGTTGGTGGCAATGCACGATGCATCGGAGACCATCCAGGTGCAATTAACCATAGGCAAGACTGCTCTGCAATTTGTAGCATGTTACAGGCCACCCTCTCAAACTCAGGAACCTCACATGGCCTTCCTGAAAACATTGGAGGGATAAATGTATCTCCAAACACCATCATACTAGGTGACTTCAACTACCCTAATATAGACTGGGAACACTACTCAAGCCCGAACACTCTAACCCAAAGATTCCTGGAGTTCATAAACTCAAATGCCATGGAACAACTAGTCACCATCCCCACAAGAGGAGAAAATATACTTGATCTCATCATCACGAACATGGGATCAAAATGTTCAACACCGGAAGTATACCCCTCACTGGTGAGATCAGATCATAAACTAATCTCGCTGGAGGTCCTCATCCCGCCCCACCTGAAACAAAAAGACCACAGTGAAAAACTTCTCAAAAGCCGATTTCACACTTCTAAAAACTAGTGTGGTCTCCTTTAAGGCCCCTGAGCCAGTGGTAAACATTACTCAAACCGCTGAATCACTTACAAATGCCTTCTACCAGCACCTACAGGACTGCATGGATCAGGCAATCCCAAACAAAACTAAGACTCTCTGTACCAAAGGCAAGCGTCCAGTCTGGTGGACCCCAGCCATAAACAAGTTCTGCAACAAAAGGAGGAAGCTACTACAAGATAGAGCAAAATCCTTGAAAGATAAGACACCTTTGATCATTATAAGTAAAAAACTAAGAGCTCTCATAAAATCATCCAAGGCAAATTTTGAGAGAAAAATCGCCAAGGACTCTAAAGAGAATCATAAGGCCTTCTTTAGCTATGTTAGAAACCTAGGAGGAAACTCCCAGATATGCTCAGAATTAGTTCAAAATGATGTGAAAATTACTGAACCTACACACATTGCCAACATACTGGCTGACAGGTTCAGTGCAAACTTCTCCCACTCCCCCACAAAAGGAGAGATATCTATTCCAGAGGATTGTAGCCCCCAAACATCTCCAACACCCAGGTGAGAACTGCCCTCACTAAGGCAAAAAACACAGCATCCATGGGACCGGATGGTGTCCCCGGCTGTGTGCTTCACGAACTCAACGAAGAATTAAACCCACAGTTAGGACAGCTGTTTAATCTTAGCCTCACCTCAGGATACATACCCAAGGAGTGGCGCATGGCGACTGTGGTCCCACTTCATAAGGGCGGTGCCTCCACAGACCCTGGAAATTACCGCCCCATTAGCTTGACAAGCCTTATCTGCAAAGCCATGGAGAGGATCATAATGGAACTCATAAATAAAGACATAGGGAACTTGCAGACTTTGGATCCAACCCAGTTTGGCTTTGTCAAAGGCAGATCCTGCCTCTTAAACTTGGTTGACTTTTTTGAGACAGTCACCAAGGCCATTGATGAGGGAAAGGCCGTCCATACAGCCTACCTCGACCTGGCAAAGGCCTTCGACACAATACCCCACTCAGGTATCATCGAAAAACTCATCAGCTTGAATGTAAACCCATACATCACAAGATGGGTTGCAAACTGGCTAAGTGACAGAACCCACAGGGTCAGAGTTGCTGGAGCCATGTCAGACTCAAAGCCTGTCACAAGTGGTGTCCCACAGGGCTCAGTCCTGGGTCCACTCTTGTTCGGCATCGACTTTTCTGAAGTACAAGCAAACACAGGAGGGTTATGGCTGACAAAGTTTGCAGATGACTGCAAACTGGGCCATAGTCGAAAACACATCTGACACAGATATCCTCCAGAAGGGCCTCACAGAAACGGATAACTGGTGCCAGAGCCATGGCCTGAAGTTAAATGCCAAAAAATGCATAGTCATACCCTTCGGGAAAAACAAGGTTACCCCTAGCTACCATATAGGTGGCAATCCACTGAGCACAGAAAAGTCATCAGGGATCTGGGGACCCAGGTTGACAGTAGCCTTACGTTTGTCACTCATGTTGCTATAGTAGTTAGGAAAACCTTCTATATCGCCCACCTGATCATGAAGGGATTCACATCTAGATCAAGGGAGGTCATCGCCCCTGTACTCATCACTCATTAGACCTATGATTGAGTACAATGTCCCGCTCGGAATGTATCTGTCCAGACACCTGCTGCAGCTTGAAAGTTCCCAGAAGTTCCTCACCTAAAGGATAAAGGGTCTCAAAATATGTCTTATGCTGCCCGACTGAAAGAACTCCAGCTCTATTCAGTCTCATACCGCTTGCTCAGAGGTGACCTGTGCCTGACATATAAGGCCATGTCAAACCCAGATTTGATGAATATGCTTCACCTCAAAAATCTAGATCCCTCAGAACCACAAGGGCGGGAGACTTAAACCTTGACACGGTTATAAATAGAACGTGCTGGAGGGACAGATTCATCACCCAGAGACTCCCTATGCTGTGGAACAAAATCCTGGTACATGTGAGGCAGAGCACCTCTCTGGCCTTGTTCAAGAGGAATCTTGACCAATGGATGGGAGATTGCAGATATACCCCAGGGATTACTTCAGTGTCACTGCTTGACAGAGGCACAGCAAAATGATAGGCATAGTTTTTATTCAAACTAAAGGGGTTGCGAAAGCCACATAACTATGGGCTAGGCTTATAAATGCCCTTGGGCAGATAGCCTAGTATGAACCTATGAACCTATATATATGTGTGTGTGTGTGTGTGTGTGTGTGTGTGTGTGTGTGTGTGTGTGTGTGTGTGTGTGTGTATACATATATATATATATATATATATATATATATATATATATGTGTGTGTGTGTGGGGATGTAAGAATGTCCCCACATACCCTCGGAATGCTGAGGTTAATCTGCACTTACGCATCACAACAATTGTCTGAAGGAACGAGACCAATGCCGTAACAGTGCATAATCTACTCACCCACAGATCCCTGTGCCTGTGGAATGTCACCTTGTAGACAGACACAGGTGAGCAGGTGCTGTAATGCACAATGGTTTCAAAGCATGCCTTGGACAGGCCATATTGTCTTTGGCCACATGTTTGCTCATCTAACTGCGCTCAGCCACATATGGCCATACTGGTAACTGTACACACATAGCAGGGATATTAGCAGGTATCCCACTCCTAGGACACTAGATACAATTACAGTACCAAACAATATCACTCTGCAGGCCACACATGCTAACATAAGGCTACTTTGTGTACTCCACAAGTACTGTGCCTGCAATCACATATACAACAGATGTAACTGTAGCACATGCAATAAGTACTATGAGCTACAGTGTGTAATAGAGGATAGGTAGGGGTTCTTATCTCACATCAGCAAAGTGTGTGTGTGTGTGTGTAAATATACTATGGACATGCCCATATGGGTATCTCTGTGCAATGGTTATGTATTTTATGGCCCTGTAACTAGCTGCTGGCCTTTACATTGCCCTACTCTACAAGGCCTGCTGATGACATCCACCTTAAGAGCACTGGCAGACAGTCTAATATCAGATAAGGAGTGTGGCCCATGCGATAAGTACTGTGAGCTAGAGTGTGTAATAGTAGATAGGTAGGTGTTCTAATCTCCCATCAGACAACTCTGTGTGTGTGTGTGTGTGTGTGTGTGTGTGTGTGCGTGTGTGTGTGTGTGTGTGTGTGTGTGTGTGTGTGTATATATATATATATATATATATATATATATATATATATATATATATATATATACATATATCCCCTTGCAGCACTATGGACATGCCCATATGGGCTATTTCTGCACAATGGTTATGAGTTTTATGGCCCTGTGACTAGCTGCTGGCCTCTAGATTACTCTCCTCTATAAGACTCGCTGATGACATCCACCTTAAGAGCACTGGCAGACAGTTAACTATCAGATAAACTCCATGGCTCATGCAGTAAGTACTGTGAGCTGTAGTTTGAATAGTAAATAGGTTGGTGTTCTACTCTTACATCATCCATCTCTCTGTGTGTAAATATATCCCCTTTCAGCATTACAGAGATGATCATATGGGCTATCTCTGTGTAATGATTATGCATTTTATGGCCCTGTGACTTGCTGATGGTTCTAAATTATCTTAAGCTACATAATCATAACTGATGTTTGCCACCAGTCTGACCTGGACACAATATATTTGTAAATGTGGCAATCCCATCACCACACTTTCTAGATTTGTAAGTTCAGAAAACCCAGGTGACAAGTAGCAAGGATAGCAGATTTTATCACAAAGTATCAATGCATGATTACGCTGATTGCCCCCTTTGTCCCTGATATACTGTTCTATACATATGCACCTAGGGAGCCATGCATGTATACTGTCGTACCTTGCTGATGACATATTTCTGCTGTAATGCTGTTCCATCCTGTGCCACTGTATTGTTGACATGTGTCCATAATTTATCTTCTCAGACTCCTGGAACAGAAACATACACAGGTTCATGACACACCTGTCATTCTGTAACACTACCACCAGTCCAACATCATGCAACAAAGATACACAAAGTGTGATGCATAGCCATGACACGTGCCAGCATACAGTATCTGTTGTGGCTCACAAGTGGCATGACAAAACAATACTGCAGTACACAAGTACATGTCAACTAATATAGATATCCTGTGCATCAGACACATACTAGCATTTCCCTGCATCAATAGCATGGATGGCAAGGATGTGGCACAGGTATCACATGCATAGGGTGTGGTATGGGTGTGCTGGAGGCATATGCTGTGCCAAGCAGTTGACAGCATGTGTGTGAGTCAGGAAGGGGTGCAGGGTAGATGGACCACGAATAGATGTCATGTGTGTCTGTTAATGACCTGCATGCAACAGTAATGTTTGAGTGTGTGCATTACACAGTCAAGTCCAATGCTAGCCCTGCATGTGTGTTTGTTGGACAGCTGTGGACCGTACATGGTAGAGTGGACAGTTCACCAACTCTGGCCATGAACCTGGGAACTGGCTCTACCAGGAGTAGCTCTGGCATCACCATGCCCAAGGTCAGATGTGGTGCTAGTACTTGAGGACAACTGCTGTCTGCTGGGGCTATCCCCCTCATGAAACTACCCAGGACAACATGCCCATGGTCTGCCATGTTGTGGTGTGGACAGCACACTCCCCTCTGTAGGTACTGACACTATGGGAGCGTGACTGTGCATGGCCACGTGGACACTCAGCAGATGGTGTTGCTGACCTACGTCCATGTGTCTGACGCCCAACTCTAACCAGATGTTTTAGCACAGACAACATGTGCTCAAGTCCACTGACTGTCCACTGCATCAGTGAACTGATCCAGGGTGTCCCCAATGTGGTGGAGGCAGTCATGGATGTCAGACTGTGCTGCATCCACAACCCTAAGGATCCATCTGGTGTTGCATTCAGAACATGCATGTGCCCAATGTGCTGAGTGACCTGTGATGTGACACCTGCAACAGGTGATGGAGAGACAGCAGTCCTCCTATAAGAACCCCTGTCAATCTGCCTGTGTGGGACCTCACCAGCTCTCTGGCTATGGCCAGTGTCTACACTCATTGACACCATAGTTGCCACACTGTCCAGTTCAATGTCAACACCCTCTGACTGTCCAATATCTGTTTCCTCTGAGGACTTTGTGGGCATACTGACTGTGTGTGGTGACAATGGGGGCAGAAGAGGTGTGTCAACCTTTGGGACAGTTCAGCCACCAACAACCACACCTGTGCCTGACTATGGCCACCATCATCAGAGTCCGATGAGACGCTGATATCAGGCTGCAAGGGCGGTAGACTCCAACCCTTCCTATCACCTGTAAAAACTAAGAAAAAAGCAGTATGTTACTACCTGCACTTTTATATATGGTAATCCACACAGACTCATACATATGAGGTTCCACAACTGCATTACCAGTCTCATATCTTCTCATCTTTGCTCCCATGCACAACCTCACAACAACATGCATAGACAAGTCAAGCCCTTTATAACATGCACTTCAGCCACATCCAGTTAAAGTTGCCTGTACAATCTGCCTGTAAGATATATAATATGACACTATATGTGAAGGAACTACACATAAAGCCCAGTACACCTATCTTGAGAAAGATATGCCAGTACTAGGGTCGCTGCCTCAGGTATGTACCATCTCCTTTCTGTGTTTGAACAAACATCTTGGAGTAATTGTTTCATGTATACCAGGCTGTGTAGAAGCTCATAACGATGAATGCAAATGTGTCAGTGGTCATTCAAATACATGCGTTTGATTATCCAGTCTATGAACTGTAGTTAACTGTTCCAGAATGGAACATGCAAATATTCTACTCTGGCTAAACACAGCATTTCTACATAGGGCAATATGGCAGCCCTTAACTTTCATAGAGTACATATGATCCATAAAAGAGTATCACACTTATCAAGTACAGGACCACGGACTTGGGCCACACCTGACAGATCTATGAAAAGGTGAGAGACAGGTATTTTCAGCACCACCAAATGTTGCAGCCCTGCAAGGTAATATGTGCATATATCCACATGTACAGTGGCTACTGTGATACTGGTGATATTGCTGCCAGTTTGAGTATGTGTGCACAACTGTGAGTAAACCCCATCTCCCTCCCAATGCAGATAGATCTGATGCCCATGTACAGGTATGTGCAGCCTGCCATAATGACTGATACAGTATTATACTGGTGAACACAGCATGCTTACCGGGATGCTCCTCTGCTGTGGACACTGCGGCACCCACCTCCATGATGTATGGTGTAATGAATGCTTGGGAGCTGTCTTATGTTCCTAGCAGCACAATCCCTTGCAAAATCAGCTGCCCTTCGTCATGCAGGATTCACCATATCTGTGGCTTGGTGTTGGACCTGCTCATAGGTCCTGTCCTGTTGACAATCTGATTCACATGCTGCACAAGATCTGCCCACAATGCTGCCTGCTGTTTGTGGTTATGCCTCCCATAGACAACAAGATCTCATGGTGCTGCCTCAGTCCATCCACTATTATGTCATTCTACACATCTGAGAAAGGGGCATGTCTTCTGTGATACATGGTTCCTGAAAGACAGCAAAAGGGGAACACATTACAGGACCAGATACTTGGACATCCACTATGTACAGATCCAGCACACCTATAATGGCCTGCACTAGCCACTGCTCCCTCACACATCATACCCCGCAGTCTGGGAACACACAACATGTGTGGATACCAAAAAGATAGTAGCAATACTGGGGTATCTCCCTGTGTGCCATGACAGATTCTGCTGTATATTCCTACACCCAGCACTGCAGTCTACTGCCGTGTGTCCCCTAAAAGCAAACTCCCACTAATATGTCATAATGCCACTGCCAGACAAATAGCAGTGTGGAATTACAGCAACTATATGGGGACAGTCCAGCAACACCAGTGTGCCACAGTGTCAGAAAACAATGCAAAGCTGCTGTAGTATATGTTCCCTGTAGGCATCATACCTCTCAACTATACAGATGTTTGCAGAATGTCAAGTTGTTTACCTCATAGTTTTGGTCATCTTCACACAAAAATGTAGATTTCTGACAAATGTTTGGCCAATCATTGATGATTGCTGTCAGAGAATAAAGACAGATATCTGAGTTTCAGACATCATACCCTTCAGAACACAGTTATGCTACTGTAATATCTGCTATTTTATTCACTTTTCTACTTTGTACGGGCAATATTTAAACAGTGTCGCTAGGTTTGAGCCTTTGTCCCCTCATTAAGTATGGCTCTGTCCTGATTTCTTGCTGTAAGAGGTTGACAGGTATGTTAGGCATAGCTCTCAACCAAACAGGGACAAATGTCAACAGAATCAGAGACTTAGCCAGAGTACATCAGGGACATTCAGGGACACTGTTAAAATGTTGAACAATTTATGTGAGACATTGACAGAATGAGAGGAGATGTCTTACAGTACATTGTTTGACATTACAGGAGTGCACACCCTTATGTATTGTCACTATGTAGTACATGTAATCCAGTAGCTTTCCTATGACAGCCAACTGTTGTAGGAGGGATTAAGCGGGACAGAGCTAAGATGTGAGTGCAAATCAAGGACAGATGAGAGTCATGTCTGTAGGTGTAGGACAGCAGAATATCAATGACATGTCATCACCATAGATCTAAGACAAACTTTATTTATTTATTTGACATTTGTTAATGGGGTTAGTCCAACTGGATATATACCTTTTTTCCAGTGGAGACACGAGGAGAAAAGCTCCCGACATTACAATATGAAAATAGACATTAACAATTTGAAAATTAACAAATGAAGTATATCTAAACAGAACAGTGATACAAAATCATCAGACAACTTACAGTACATAATGAACATATATACAGACGGTATTCTTTTTTTAGCTTACTGCTGTATACCCTATTCCACATACCTCCATCCTCCCATCTGCATCCTGTTGTATGGAGAAATCTATTACATACCTGGTAGAGTGCAGTACTCCTTTGTTGAAGTTTGCTTCCAGTAATCTTTTGAAAATACACTGTGTGAGTGAAGTCTTATACAGACCTGTTCCCATAACCATCTGGCTGCCTTTTTAAGGTACTGCTCATTAGCAGGTAATTGCGTCTGCACCAATCTGTGGATCAGATTTGCTAATTGCAGCCAAAACAGCTGAATTGCACTATCATTGGCCAATGATATGCCACCACAGTGCAACATATAAGGCCTTCATGTAGACCTGGACCCTTTTCTTAGTTGTTAAGATGGACACTACTGAGGTGTGGTGACTACAGCATCACAGAGGGTAGGTACCATAACTGTCAACTGTAGAGATTTATGCAGTATGTCCACAATTTCACCTCATATGTGTGCTCAGTGTTGCATGACATTGTGGTCATCTGGCAGTTCACTGGCACACATTGTGGGTTGAGGTCAGCAATGAAAGACAGACATTTGAGTGTCAGACTTCATACCCATCAGAATATGCCTGCTACTGCAATAGCTTTTATTCTATCAACTTACTATCTTTTTAGGAGCAAACTGTTAAATATGTCCCTATCTCTGGGCCTTTGTCCCTCTCATTACATATGGCTGTGTCCGGATTCTTTGTTCTAGGGGGATGGGAGGTATGGTAGATCTGTAGCAGCTACCTCTACATACAGCTGCTACTGCAGCCAAAAACACATGGGGGGCATGAACACTTTGGAGAACAACAAGTTGTATGTGTAACTGTGGCAGTTGTGGCAGCCCTGTCATTTCCACAGAGCCAGGGTAAGGGAACTCTTTACAGTCTAACTGAGGCATGTGATTGAGCTATGTCTGTTTTGCAACAGTGCCAATAATAGAGTAGTAGGCGACACATAGTTAGGCTATACAGATATGTGTAGTGTGTACCTACCTGCAGTCATTTGACTTGTGAAACTGGATAGCAGTTCATTAATTAGTAAGCTGTGCAGATCAAGATTGCATGACTCAGTCATTACCTGCTGTCTTCACAATAATGTACTTGAAATGCAACACAAAACTGGATTTGAACCCAGGACTTTGTGGCAAAATGTACTACATGCAAGGCATTTAACAAACTGAGCTACTGAGCCTCTGTTACAGTAGGTGTATTTGCAAGGTATGTGTGCAGACATACACGCTATGACATGCATTGTCTGCATCCATCAGTATATGCATGGCTTTCTATGGCTGTATTTCTGTACCAGGGTCCAAGTTGAACATGTACTTTGCCATTGATGCCTCAGCAGGTGTGTTTCAACATGTTGCTGATAAAAGAACACATTCACCTGATACCACAGGCCTCACTTACATCCATTATTATGTCTGTGGCTGCTTAAAGGTGTATTATTGCACCAGAGTTCAAGGTACACTCCCATTTTTACCATTGATTTTTGTTCCAGTTTGTGTGAGGAGACACGCCTAATGAGTGTAAGTGGCAATCACTATGTTTTGCTGAAAACAGATGTTTTAATTAAAATCTGCATGGCGTGGTGGGTTAATACAGTGTACTGTAGGTGTGAGGGGCTTGGGTTCAAAACATGGCAGTGATGTTTATTTTGTACATGTCTGACAATATAATAAACACATTTAATCATTGAAGCTCCATTTAAGGTCAGCTAAGTGAAGTGGTGCTCTGTGCCATGCCACTCCACACAGCTCTGTGCAAATGTGCACTAAAAATATAAAGAAAAGAAAAGGAGAGTGATAGAAAAGTGGTGAAATGGTGGCAAGCAGGGGGAAAAACATAGGGAAAGGCAGGTACGGATGTGCAGAAAGGGTGTAAGAAGAAACCATAGCTATTTTGTTTCTTATACAGCAACAGCTGTGCACTTTGACAAAATTTCTAGATGAATTTGGACTCTCAAACCACAGAGAGAGGGGTGGGGACAACATAACTGCATTGTAAAGCCAATTAAACCAAATTACTTGTGTCCAGTGGACACATGCAAAATGGAGAGCTATGTATTGGGCAATATATATATATATATATATATATATATATATATATATATATATATATATTTGTTTGGGACACGTGCCCATTTTTTTCTTTATTAAGGTGAGAGTGGAATGTTGGGAAAGGGACATAGGTACATGTGGGATGGTAAGTCGGGTAGGAGAGGATGCATTCACAGACAGAAAAGACAGATAAGACAGCAGACAGAGGCAGTGTGTGACACATTTGGGGGATGAACACTTTGTATGGGGAAGGTGTTGTGGAATCCAAGTCGTACATGCCACCAGATGGCAGCAGTGTGACTCACATCCCTAGCCATAGGACTGTCAACACTGCTCTTTCACTGCCCTGAAGGTAGCTGTGCTGGAGGCTGGACACCAAGGCAAGGCTGCCCTACCAGGTTGGCCAGCATGCCCTCAGTCCAGCGCAGGCAGCATTCATAGCTCTGATGAACAGTCCTGCTCACCATGACTGGCAGTTGATTCTGGGTGGCAATGGCCTCTCTGCCACCACTCCCAGGGGAAGGTAGGGACCCACCCCCTGAGGTGGGCCCACCCGATGCCATAGGGGATGCAGGGGCAGAAGAGGGGGCATCGCTGGTCTGGGCCCCAGATGTTCCAGGACAGATGAGGCAAGGTAAGCAGATCATCAGAACCAGCCTACTCTGATGTGCTGTGGTAATGGAGGTATAGCAATAAGTGTAGGTTAGTTGTGAACAAATCATTGTTAGTAATAACAGCATGGCAGAGTATTGGAAATAGCCCAGTTACATATCAATGCATATTATATGAAACACAACATTAAGTAACAGAACAGTCAGTATGTTAACAGCATGCCAGTAACAGTTACAGCATAAGCCCCACAAAATAGGTAATTCAACAAGATATGTTAATATGCAACCATTATAATACATAATAATTCAACACATGTTCCAAAATACAGTTCATGTAACAACATATGTTAATAGTAAATCATAACCAATGAATAACAATACAAAATAAATGAAGATAAGGGGTGGGGAAAGAGAGAAAAACAGTCCATTTGTAAGATTGCAGATTATTTCCCCTGGCAACCTTACTACAATCTACTCTATGGGTCTGTATTTTCATTATGTGTACAGTGACTACAAGTCTCATATAGCTGAAGTAGCATGTACATACCTCTCAATTCATTTGCATGTGGCATTATTGGCCAAGCAGTAACAACTGTGAGTACAGTATTACACAGAACACTTGCACATCAGGTGGACCTATATAACAACCAAGGTGTTCTGTGGGATGTTTTGATGATACTTTGCAGTCTAGGTAATCATTTCCATGGTAATCCTGTGACAGATGGATTACACACTGTTAATTACATAACATGAAATTGTGACACTTGAGAGACATCTGTGTGTACAGTACAGACACTAAACAGCTTTCATGCCTTGGTTGGCAGGCATGGGAATAGAACACAATAGCAGTGACTGCAAGGGATATCTGCATAGAATGTATTAATTGACTGCAGCAACTTTTAAAAGGCACTCCAGGCATACAGCCACACTGGGATTACACATTTCATTTCTGACTGAACATTGCTGATAAGCACAATCTTGCTAACATTTTTAAAAGTCTGTGACATCTAAACACACAATTATCTACACATAATATATGCTACTTCACCCATTTACCTGTAGTTCCTGTAGATAGAGAAATTGTGAGCATTACGTGACTGCTATTGTAATATTTGCTGGTACATACCACTGAATTTGAACTCTGGACTATGTGTGGCAAAATGTACTATATACAGAGCATTTACCAAACTGAGCTACTCAGTCACTGCTAATTACTGACTGATATTTACCTAGAGCTCACCTGAAACCAAAATATGACCTGGTATTAGTACTACAGTGTTGTACTAGACTGCAGTGATAGTAGAACGGACATGCATGAAATACAAGCATAACACAGATAATAGGCAATCTATATTTCAGTATCATATCTGTCATGTCAACAAACAATATCAGTTTTTGGTGAGGGCTACCTCACCCATATGCCTTTATTACCTGATTTCTGTGGATGACAGAGCATTATGTGACAAATACTGGCATAGAGACAGCCTTGAACAGTACTGTATGAGTTAACCAATACAATTTGCAGCCATTAGATTTGCAATCTACATGTATTACAGTGTTATACTTGACTGCAGCTCCTTACCTTACAACCTCAAAGCAGACAGTGCTACTGCCATGGTTACAACACAATCCTGATGTATACTTTTTCCTTGGTGTTACTGGTATTGTTTCATATTTCTATTGCACTACAGCTGTCTTTATTCATTTATTGCACAACAGCTCTAAGTCCACATTTATTGCACTACAAACTTTACTGTATATACTTTATTGCAGTTGATCCTTTACTCTTTCTTGCTTATTTCACTACAGTTAGCATAATACATCCATGCTCACCACACTCATGGTGCAACCTGGCTGAGCAGCTGGCATGCAACTTGACATTGTGAGTCATTTCAGCTGCAGGTGTTGGGAGATAAGCACACCATTATGCATACCAGTTTTGCAGACATTCAGAGTACATATTGGTAAAAGAGAGGGAAAGTACTTACTTGCGGGGTATTTCCTGTCCTCATTTCTTGGACCCAGATGTGCAAGAGTCTCCTTGTCAGTCTTTTCAGGTCATCATGGTGGTGATGACACTGCTCAGCTGTGATGGGGATACCAGTGACACTGGTGAGTTCTCTAGCCAGCCAGTCCTAGGCCTCTGCCTTACACTCCTGAGCCCTGGAAACCACCGTGCAGCAGCCTGTCATCATGTGTTTGTACAAGGAGCCAAACCATGACACTGGACACCAGCATGCCCCAGTGCTGCACCTGAAAACATCCACTTTCACCACCGTCAGCCATAGTATACTGTCAGTGACAGAACTTCAGTGGATTTGTCTGTATTCCCACCTATTGGGCTTAATATAGGCTATTTTCCCGCCTTTACACATAATTAAGCAACATTTTAAAAAGTGTCACATTACTTAGCAGTGCAAAAACCAACTGAGCTGAGCTGAGAAGTATGAAAACTTGCAGAACTGTAGTTTTAGTGGAGCTTAGCAGTGGGCAAACCAGCCAAGCAGTGTGGAGCAGTGCATAAACTTTGGCAGCGGTTACTGTGTTTATGCAGTGCTTAGCAGGTTTAAGCACAGTTGAGCAGAGCTTAGCAGAGTGCACGGTGGCCATTTTGTATAAAAAAATGCATAATATGTATATCAAAGTTAAATACATATTTACCCTACCATGTATTCAAATCCTGGACCTACTGCACATGAAGCCATAACTCCACCCATTTAGCTACATGGATATTAAAAAATCTGGTATACCCTCACATATACCACTAGTTACCTATAAGCAATGCTGAGCACTGAACCATGCCATGCAAACATGCTCAGACATGCTTAAACACACTTTTAAATAAATAATTACATCCAGTTTCCATCTTTAGATGTATGGCAGGTGTTTGCTATCTTATATGTGGGTCAGCTTGGCATTGCGGCACTCATTGCCACACAAATATGCTTTTTAAATAAATAAACAAAAATAGAACAAAGAAAAAAATAAAAATAACACAAAGGACATTGCAGGGAGTCTAATACTCATCTGCAGCCATGGTTATTGCTACACATTTCCCTACACTGATTCAGTAACCATGTTCCTCAGCTCTCCCTTGGCAATGTGTCATCATTAATATGCATGGCAAGCTGCCGAGGGGAAACCATGACCATTAACACGGATACACTCCATGTAGGCCCTACACCATGCCTAGATGGATTTTTATTAAATCCTGGGGAATATGTAATACATATATCAATAAAGATCCTACTGTTTTGTGTATAAGGACACCATTTGCAGCTGAACTTCTTGTCTTCCTTTCTAGGTGTAGAGGCAGCCCAGAAAAGCAGGAAGCTGGTTAGAGCAAGGATGGAGGTTGGAGAGAGAGCGAGAGAGAGAGAGAGATGTTTGTGAATTGAATGCTGATAGTCAGTCAGTGGAAGTATTGCTTGTGCTGGAGAAAGAGTCAGAACTTAAGGAGGTATTTGGTAGATATGACAGTGTATTGGATGTATTAGAAAAGGCAGTCAAGCGTTTTAAAAAACAGTCAAGGAAGTTGGAAGGATATGTAGAAGATTCAGAGGATCTGTTTTAGTGTAACCTCTTTGAGTCAGAGGTTGCAACACAAGATTATGTTGTTACGACCCTCCAGTCAGGAGGGTTGCAGAATGATTATCTTAAGAAAATGATTATGCAGAGTCAACCAGAAAATAAAGTGGTGGCATCCTGGGTTGACATTATGCATAAAATCCAGGAGGAGGTGAAAAAAACTACAGGAGGCAAGCAATTGTATGCAATGATGCTGAATAAAGGCAAGAAACAAATAAGATAGGGAGAGGGAGGAAGACAGGTCATGAAGAAGAAGTTTGCTGTACATCTCAACAGTAATGAAGAAAAATAATTTAAAATATATAAGGTATGGGGCACAGCAATTGCAGCCTTGGGAATATCATCTAACAAGGTAAGAGCCTTTATTCATCTTAATAGAGAGACTTTTTGTGACATTATATTTGAGACTGGGCAATATATGGAGAATTTTTTACAGAAGTTTGAAAAAAGAAAGGCATTAGTCCATGGAGCTCTTACATGGTGCAGTATTTTAATAGAGAGAATAAAAAGAGAATAACTGTACAGTTTTAAATAGAGATGGATAAGTAAGCATTGAAAGACTGTATATAAACTGTATACAAAGAAGTGTTGGACATTACAAAAATGTATGATGATAGAAGCTTCTGGAATGGGGAGTGGGATTGTGGAGTTAATCTGAAAATGGAAAAAGATGATATTGTACATATTCCAGGTAGAATAATTACTGAAGGAAATAGAGGTTATGTAAGATATAAGGGACAACCACATTTTTTTTGTGTGTGTAAAGAGTGATCATCTAATAAGCAATCGTAATCAGAAAATATGTTTTGTTTGTGGAAAAGTGGGACATGAAGCAAAGAAATGTGAATTGCTGTGAAAGAAATGTGGGAAAACGGAACATGAGTCAGTTAATTGTGATGGACAATGACATGTTGAGCAAATAGAACAGACACAAGAATATGTACATGATGTAATAGAAAATGTTGAGCATGTACATAAAAAACAAAATATTGTACAAGAAGAAAATAAGAACATGAAATATAAAGAAAATAAAAATAATAAAGGTGAGGAATTAGTACTGGAAAATAGTAAGAGCTAAAAGAAATTCTATAGGAAGAAGAGTGAAAGATAGGAAAATAACATTTAAAAGTCTGATTAAGAAAGAAAATAAAAAGATATATAAGGGGTAAGATGAAAGTATAATACATCTGAAAGAACTTGAGAGTTTTTTTAAACACATTTATTAAATTATCACTTGTGACATACACACATTTACACTTATACAAAAGTAATCAAACTATATTAACAAATAAACTTGAGAATCTTATCAATAAACATTAATAGTATAGAAAATATAAAAAGAAGGTTAGGTGTATCAGAATGGTATATGCTACTTGACATGCATGTAATTATCCTGGAGGATACAAGAACCTTAACAGAAGATGAAAGGAAGCAGATGGAAAACATATGGGCTGGGAACATTGTACGGAACATGAGAAAAGATACATGTTCAGGGATTGCTGTATCATGTAATGAAACAGTTAAGGTCTTAGATTGTACTTTAGTAGAGTTAGGTAGAATAACAGAGTTAGATATAAAATATGAGAAGGGTGTATGCAGAATTATTGAAATATATGCATGTCACTGAAAAGGAAGACAAGAAACAAAACGTTCAGAAAATCTTAAATTATCTAGGAGTAAATATGGAAATAATATTGGTATGAGATTTTAATTGTGATTTAAGGAAAATAAAGAAAGGAAATGATGTCAAAACAGTTTATGAAATAATGAAAAGTGGAAAGTTTATATATATATATATATATATATATATATATATATATATATATATACACACACACACAAACATATATGTATATATATATATATATATGGGACAATATACACTGGACATATAAAATAAATGATACTTTGAAAATTATAAAAAATGAACAAAGGAAAACGGTTTCTCAGACCATTTGGCTATATAAGTAGAAGTAAAAGAAAAGGAAGAACAGGTAAGGATCGGTAAAGATTTTAGAAGATTGAATGAAAAAGATTTAAATCAAGAAGAGAGAAAAGAAATTGATCAGTTTTGGGAATATCATGTAGAACTGAGAATATTTTATAAAAATTGAACTGACTGGTGGTTATGTTTTAAAGGGAAGTATACAAAGTGTTCTCTAGAGTGTTGAGTGATGTAAAGAGAGAAAGAAAAACAAAAGTATAGGTTGTTAAGTCAAACAGCATTCAGAAAAATATTAAGAGATAAAACATTTATGGAAAGGAGAAGAAAATCTTTGAAATGAATCAAGAGAAGATTATGAAAATGTTATATATGGAAAGGTATTTTTACAAGGGAAAAAAGAAGAAGTAGCTCCATATTGAGTAAAATGTTGACAGAAAATGGGAGGGTAATAATAGAATTGGAAGCTAATAAAGTAGAAAATATGAATACATAAAATATTTGTGGTAATATAGCTGCATATAAAAATACATTTAAGAAGACAGAGATAAAAAGAGGCAAATGTGGGATGTAAATTAGTTAAGAAAAGAAAATAATGAGATTATTGAAAAATATAAGTATAGGAGAGCTTAATGAAATCTTAAAAGACTTGGATATGGAGAATGCTATGGAATTAGATGGAATTGAGTATCATTATGTACTACTAAAAGAAAAATTGACAAAGTATATTTTGTAAAGGTTTGGAATGAATGTTTAGAAAAAGGGATAAATGAAAAAGAGATATGTATGGGGTCCATGGAATTTATATGGAAGAAGGGGAAGAAGGAAGACATTAGGAACCGGAGACCAATAGTATTAAACAATACAGATTATAAAATATTTATGAGAATAATAAGGGAAATATTAGGAAAAAGCTGTGGATAGACTGATGGAACCTATGATTTTTGGGAAAAAAGGGAAAGGAAGTCAGGATTTATTATGTGTGTTAAGACAGAGGCACAGGGAACTAAACTAAGGGGGTGGCAAAAGCCAACACATTCTGGCTAGGCTTATAAATGCCTCCGGGCAGTTAGTCTAGTACCTACCTATGAACCTATGAACCTATGTTATAAATTAAAAAGTAGAAACTAAAGTATTGATTTGAGATGTAAACAAAGCATTTGATAGAATGCAATATGAGGAACTATGGAGTATATTAAGAGATTATGATGTAAACAGCAAAATAATAAATGTTATAAGATCAGTATATGAGAATAATGTTATTAACATATTATTAAATGGATGGTTAAATAATGAAAAGTAATTAAATAAGAATCAAATGTGGGATAAGACAAGGTTGTCCAGCAAGCAACATCTTATTTGTATTAGTTATGAATGTGATTGCAAACGCAATGAATAGAGAACTGAAAATAGCAATGTATGGGATAAGAGAGGGGAATTATGTCTTAGTTATTCTTAGTTATGCAGACAATATTATTTTAATTATTTAAAACAAGAAATGGATAAAACAAGGAATTAGGAAATTAAATAAATACTTAAACATGTTTGGCCTAAGCATCAACTAGGATAAAAGTAAAGGAATTGGATTATTGGTAAGTTAGAAGGTATTCGCTTTAATGAAAAAGAGGAAGATATTCTATAAATAACAGTTGGGGTTAATATGAAGAAGTAAACACAATGGGAGAGACTGATGCAAAAGTTGGGAGAAATGTGTATATTTTGGAGGTCATATAGATTATCATGTAAGAAAAAGGTTTATTTAATAAACTCTATTCTGTTAGGCAAGATTGACTATTTGGCAAGCTTATATATGATCCCATCTAAATATGAAAAACAACTGCTATTGATTATATTTTCATTTATGTGAGAATCAAGATTAAATCCTGTGAGGAGATGAATTGTGTATGTTCAGGAAGAAGGAGGATTAGAACTAATAAATCCTATCATACATGCAGCTTCATTGAATCTGTATAAAGTGTGAAGAGATTGAAAAAAAATAGGAACATAGTCAATGATATAATGAAAATCAAATATAAAGATGTCTGGGAAAGTTTAATATATGGCAAAATATGGAAGGATAGTGTCAATAATGAGATTATAGAATTTCAAAATAAGATATTATTATGGAAATTGAAAATAGGGAGTGTGGGGAAAAACAGAAAAGAATGCAATGACAATGTAATAAGAAATGGTATTATATTTATCTATGGAAAACTTAAATAATGAAAAAAAGAAATGCAATAAAAATAAGGCTTATATGGAGCAGAAACATGTCTGAATGTAAAGATTTTATGTTGAGGTTAATGATATGTAAACTGCCTGTTAAAGCAAATATGCCTTATAAAGGGATTCAGGAAAGGGTATATAACCATTGTGGAGAGATGGAGAGATGAGATGATGGGACATGTTTTCTTAAATTGTACAAGAGTGAGAAAATTGTGTGGAAAAATTATATGAAATTAATGTATTGAATGATTCTAAAATTGTGAATGATATAAACATGAATGTGATAGAAAATGCATATTATGGTCACAAAAGAACAAAATAAATGAAATAAATTGATATTTTTTTTGTTTTGTGGGTCACATGGAATGAAACACTGACTGAGATAAAATATAATGGGAAATGGGTATTAGCAGAAATTTTGAATGACATACGTTTTTGGTTGTGGAAAAAGAGTGGGGGGAATAATTGAAATAACAGAAATATATGAAGTTATATGATGTTGTAATGTAAGATGTAAGAAATTACAAATACTGTATATATTGCACATATTGCAAATAATATAACTAGTGTATATAAGCTGCTATATTCAATAAAGAACCCCTACTCTTTTCAGTCATGTTTCTGTAGAGCCATAGACTGGAAGAGAGATTGCAGAGAGGGGGGTGGTAGACAAGAGTGTTGGAACTAATGCATTTCTGTTTGGGGAAAAATATGATATTCAAATGGAAAAGAAGGAAGATTTGGCTGTAGCTACTGCATATGTCACAGATACATATATAGGCTGTGTGGGTAGTAGAGTACCGTACATTACGTTAAAGTTCTGGAATTACAGAACATCAGTTAAGAGAATGATATGCTGAGACAAATAACTATAGAGATGAGACCTGATGATAATAGTGCTGGTCACTGGTCAGACATAGTTTCAGGTGGATTATTGGAGGAAGAAGATTAGCTGATTGAATGCAGAGACATTTTCAGAAATCATGAAAATGCAACAGATAATTTACACTATGAAGGCAGGTC
Organism: Protopterus annectens; assembly: GCF_019279795.1. Classification (NCBI taxonomy): domain Eukaryota; kingdom Metazoa; phylum Chordata; order Ceratodontiformes; family Protopteridae; genus Protopterus; species Protopterus annectens. The sequence continues at coordinate 401,262,446 of NC_056725.1, forward strand.
TGAGACTGGTAAAGGGCAAAATGTGAGTACGTATGCTGAAATGGTTGTTACAGGTACTGTAAAAACAAATGACAAGGAGTTTCATTTACAAAAATCAGTTATTAGAATTTAAATATGAAATGGAGAATCTTTCAACATATTTTGCATGGGAAAATTTTCTTAGGCAGCTCGGGTTTTCCCTAGAGGACATAAAGGCATTAATATTAATTAGAAATAAATCATTAGCTCAAGGGACTTTTCAAACTTATGATAAAAATGAAAAATGTGTTATGTTAATTTAAAAAAAAGTCATTTTATACACTTTGAAATGATTGTGTGATTACAGGTCATGATAAAACGTTTAGAAGAAAGTTAAAATTACAGTTTAAGACTGCAGAGGGCACTGAAAATGAAATCATTCTTTGATAAAAAATGTAGGACTGTATATGATATCAGAAAGTGTTATGATTAAAAAAAGTTGTGGAATGGTGATTGGGCCATTCTAGGATGTCTGGATAGTAAGAAATGTCAGAATTATGCATTTACCAAGTTGTGTTATTATAAATGAAAAAAAAAGGAATGTTAAGATACTAAGGGCAACCTAAGACATATTTTATTGTGGGAAAGGGAATCATTTGATTAGAGAATGTCCTAAAAGAGGTTGTTTTCATTGTTGGGAGTGTGGTTATTCTAAAAGGAAATGTGAAAATTTCTGTAGGAAATGTGGGGCTAAAATCACTTTTGGTTTGAATTTAAATTGATTGAAAAATGCAAAAGAGGGTTGAAAATCAGGAAGAAAATATGCTAAAAGTCAAAAAGAAGAGAGTATGGGTGTGACAGATGAAGAGGATGTAAATGCATGTGTAAGGGATATGGGGGAAGAAAGGAAGAAGATGGTATTGTTAATGAGAATAAATATCAGACATTCGAAAACTGGAGGAAAGGGATGTTGAGGAGTAAGATGTTCAGAGGCATACTATAGGAAAGAATGTAGGGAAAGAAAGCAAAAACTGATGTGGAAACAATGCTAAAAGGTAAATGATAATGTTAGGATTGTAACTTTAAATGCAAGTAGTATTATTAGTGAAACATGTACATTAAATGTCCTTAATTGGTTGAGTAAATGAAAAGGTGAAGTATGCCATTTGCTGGATATTAGATTTTTGCATATCAAGCAAAGAAAGCAGGCTGTGTGTGTGTGTGTGTGTGTGTTGGGGGGTCTACTATACAAAACTGAGGTAGCAAATAACCAACATTCATATAAACCAGCCCAAATCTCTGACAATTAAAAATCCGGAGAGAGGATTTAACTAACTTTCATTTAAACAAACTTTCACAAGACTGACTTTAATGATACTGCAAAGACAGAGGAAACTTTGAAGATATGCCATATAAATAGGGTACTCTGTAAAGTCTTATTCTGGCAACCGAACACAAATGAAGATATACCAAACATTGCAAGAATCACAATGACTACACTAACTACTAACACTATACATAGAAGACACTACCCCATAAAACCCAAATAACATATCTAACCTCACCAAATCCCCACCCACCAACCAATACCCGGAAAGGCAAAAAACTTCCCACTGAATAGTCATGATGGCAGCTATACCACCAACATGAATATTCAGTACAGACACTCAAATTCAATGCAACCATTTGTTAATTTTTCAATTTTACATTTTTGCAAGGGGCTGTGTCCCCTGCACTCCCCCATGGGGGCTGACCCACCCCCAGACCCCCAGCAAATTAAATATACCAACTCTGAGATTGCACTATGGTGCAGTAAGAAGCATATTTCCTTGAGCTTGAGGAGCTGACATTTTGAACATTCAGTCTTCTGAACATCAGCAAAGTGAAGTTCCAGTCAAATAAAACTTCGATGTTATGGGCTCGGTATTATGAAAGTTGGCCTACTGATATTTTAGTCATGTCAAGTAGACCTGTGTTAGGGGTATATTTTAGAGGGTTGGGAAAGATACTTGTTCTGGCATAGCTGTGATGTTGAGGAAAAATGGAAGTGATTAATGATAGATTTTATTATTGTGAAACTTGAAAGATATGTAATTTGTGACATGGGGAAAGGGTGTAAAATTTGAAGGATTGTAGTATCGCATGCATTTATGGTTCTTAGAGAAAGGCAAACTACCTTTTGGGAAATAGTGACACTTTTGATGCCTAACATGGATATTATTATTATGCTAGGGGATTTTAATTTAAATTTGAGAAAAAGAGAGGAAAAAGTAAAAAAAAAATATGCTAGATAGTCTAAAAATTTATCAAATTGCATTTATTTTATTTTTAGGTAAAGGAAGGAGGTATATATGTAAGAGGAGAACATTAAGACTGCAATAGACTATTGTTTCTATATAGAACATTTATATAAGATTAAAGCTAAGACTGTTAAATCCAGTTTTCAAATCATTTTGCTATTATTTTTGAATTTACTAACGAGGAAAGTTATATAGCAGAAAGAAATGATAATTAAAGATTATTTGGAGAAGGTGACAAGGAAAGCTGGTTTAAGGAAAAGTTGGATAAATTATGGGAAGATTATTTGTCTATGTTTTCTTTTTATAGTAAGGTGGCTGTATGGTAGTTAAGTTTTAAGAAGACATGTAGAGTTGAGAATATTAGTACGGGGGGAGGTTTTGGAAAAATAAATGTATAAACATTTGTTTAATGGGTATAATTAAGGTTTGTTAGGATGTGAAGATAGTAGTAGGAATGAGGACAATAAAGGCAAAATATGTATAATGATTTGTAATCAGAACTATATGTAGCAAGGTAAAAAAGATGTTTCTTCTTTCAGGGGAATGAAGCAAATTTGAGTCTGTTAAAATGATTTGGGGATAGAGTGTATATGATGAATGATATTATGAATGCAACACAGAAATGTGTGCCGAATGTGTAAAGGAGAGGCAAATGAAATGATATCTTGGGATGTTAATGACATAGGGAGGTGTGAAGGAAAATATTAAATAAATAATAAAGACTGGGGAGTTAAAATGAGGTTTTGAAATGTATAAGAAGGATGTGTGCTCCTGGGCCTGATGGAAGAGGATATGAATTTTATGTAAGTTTAAGGAATGAAGAAAGTGTTTTTGCTTAAGGTAATAGATGAGTAGGCATAACATGGTATTAAGGATGAAAGAATTTGAGAAGGTATTACAGTTTATTTATAAGAAAGGCAGAAAGTTAAGATACAAATTGGAAGCCTTTAATGTTAAACAATGCTGACTATAATATTTATTAAAATAAGTCAAAGAAGATTAAGCAAATTGATGAGTGGCATTATAGAAAGTCATGAGAATGTTACAGAATGTAAGAGTGTGAAGGGCTTGTTGTCAATTGTTAAAGATGTTGTTTGGTACAATAATTAGGGTAGAGAAGGAAGGATATCTATTTGTGAGGTAGAGAAAGCACATGAAAATATAGATTATGCCAGTATTTAAGGTTATAAAACGTTACAGGGTCAGAGATGATTATAAACTTTTTTGAATATATTTATATTTTTTTCTTCCTTGAAAGCTGAGGTGAATAGGTGATTTAGTAATTAAATCACACTAACTAGATGGGCTAAGCAGGGTTGTCTATTAGGTAGTTGTTTATTTGTAATTGTGATGAATGCTGTTTTGATTAAGGCTTATGATAGGATGAGGGACATGTATTTAAAATGCATAGAAGTGTAGTGATTCCTTTATATATGTTTTACAGAGATGATTTCATAATTTGTGCAAGAGGCAAAGGGTGGTTATGAGAGGATATTACAAAAGTAGAATATTTTATGACAAATGTGGGAATAATTTTGAATGCAAACAAGTGAAAATGATTTGGATATGTTAAAGTAGCAGGGATTTATTTTTCTAATACTTCTTTAATTTGTTAGATATCGAACTTGGAACCAATAGAAGTATTTGTTATTGGATTTAGAGAATACTATTGATATGTGCAAAATGTTTGATTTATCCTTTTTAAGAAGGTCTGTTTAGTATACTCTGTATGTTTGGGTAAATTTGGTTAGTTGATGGGTATTGTTTTCCTACCCATTTGGAGTAGAAGCTTTTGAATTTTTTTTTTTTTTAGTTTTATATCAGGTTCTAGATTGAATCTAATTAAAAAGGTGGATAGGGCATTGAACTCTGACTATAGGTAAGACAAATTGAGACAAAAATTACTGTAGTTTTGTTTTTTTACATCATTGCATATTCATTAGATTTTTTTTCTAAAACTATTTGTGAGGTGAAAGATTTTGTTGGAAAATTTATGTGGGTGAAGTATAAAGAAGTATGAGAATTTGGTATATAAAGAAAAAAAATGAGAATGTTATTGAGAGAGAATAGTATGAATTAGTCTAAAGATGAGGCATAAAATGGAATGTTAAAGCTGATTGAAATAAATGGTACTTAGGGGTCGTGGATAATTTGTATTATGTTAAAGTGTGTCAATATAAAGATGATAAGATTTAAAAAGCTATTATAAGGAGACAGGATATATTTTAAAAATGAGTTAGAAGTAAGAGATTTTTTTTGTGCTGACTGATGTTGAATAAGTTGCCAGTTAAGGCTGGAATGAAATATAAGCAAAGGGAAGATATGGTATATTGGGTAAGTAATATAGATGAAACTATGGGGCATGTCTTTCTTGAATGTCAAAGAATTAAAACATGTGAATTTGTGTTATAATGAATTTCATAAAGACATATTTAATAAAATCAATATGGAGATTGATATCGATTATGAAGATAGTGGAGCTGAAAATAAATATATTGGATAAATTACCGATTAGCATAATTTGGAATTTTTGGAATATGAGATGTAAGGGTTTTTTTGTATAAATAAACTTGGGATTATAGTATTATGATGGACACATTTAAGAAGTGGATGTGGAATAAGAAGTGGGGTGGGTAATATGGACTTTTTTTATTAGTAATATTTTTGTCTGATGCTTGTTTTGATTTATGGATTTTTTTTTTTTAATTTTTGGTGTTATCAATTTTTTTGGAAGTTTGAAGATTGAATTTAAATGTTGATGTATGTAATAAAGTCCCTACTCTTTTCAATAGGTTCCAGCAATTGAGCTACCTGGTGTGGGAATAGAACCTGATGAAAACAGTCACAGTTTCTGTGAATTGAGTTAGCATTTTGAATTTCTTTGAGATGCAAATAATGCAAATAAAAATTCTCATACATAGCCATCATAAACATAGATGTATTGAAGGAAAATGGTAGCAACCATGTGTAAATGTGTCATTCAATATTAGATGTCAATCAAATGCCATTTGACTGACCAATCATGACACGATGCTTACCACTGCTAATAGAAGTGTCATATAATATGCACAAAGGGCAGGAAGGAAACCAATCAGGCCAATTAACCAGCAACAAACCAGAAATCCTGTCATGAAAAGTGATCAGTTCCCTGAAAACTAACTCAAGAATACCAGTGGCTGAAGGAATCTGTAGAACCAGTCAGCTATTCTTTGGTCCTCATTCCTTGACCTGTCCACTACTCATTAAAGCATACATATGTCAAACCCTCAGTCAGGACACCATACCAGTGGTGGTTTTAGAAGCCTACCCATGTGAAAGGGAAGACAGCTGTCAAAGTCCATGTTGCTCCCCATACCTACTACCACCAGGTCTATGTACAGATATAACCATCCAGATCTGCCCTTCTGCATTTCAGCAATATAGCTGTGACAACCTTGACTACTTTCCCTAATTCCTGCTGGAGAAAGTAAAAAAACATGAAAAAAACTCTGGGGGTGGGGGAGTCCATCCTGACTTTTTGAGTAGTCACAGTTGTGGACTAGCAAGTCCCAGTCATCCTAAGACATACTTCATACTTTTATGAACAAGGGTGCATGGATTCATTGTTGCTGTATTTCTCCTGTTATTCTTCTGCTGAAGAGGACTGTGATCCTTGGCTAACATGTCTTATAAAGGCTATATTGACAACCAGCTACATATTCAAAATTCCCATCCTCTATCTGCCACATCTACATCCTACTTCATCCTTCCCCATTTTATATCCAGTCCTATTTCTATTAAGCATGCTGTTTTCTCCCAGGAAAATTAATTCAGCTATCAATGATGAGGCTCATTGTCATTATCTTATGATAGAAATAAACATACTCACAATTATCCGGTAATCACAAATGCATGTATTAAACTTTATTGTACCAAATAATATCATATGCTAGTCAAATGGCAACTGTCTGATAACGCATGGCATGATGCCAATCAATTTTAATCAGACACCAGATGTGCCCAAAAGGCAGGACTAAGAAGGAAACTAATCAGGCTACTAAGCCAGCAACAAACCAGTAACCATCCCATGAAAAATAAGAAATGCTCTGAAAACCAGCACAGCCCAAACCAATGGCTGAAAGGCTCTGCAAAATCAAAAGTCAACTCAGTCAACACCAATGACTGAATGGATCTCTGAAACTAGTCAACCGATCTGTGGTTCCATGGCCTTGGCCCTCAGACTATCAGCTATCCAATAAAGAGAACATGGGGGTCAGCTCCTTAGTTGAAGACCCCTACCTTACAGAGTGAAGGGAAGTCAGACTGCCTAAGCCTTTGCCCCCTTCCACTAGGGTCACCGGCAAATTTAGCCTTCCAGTTTTGTTCTTCCACCACAGGGTGGTGACATATCACCCTTCTTCAAGCATGAATGACAACATTTCAGTAAACCCCCTATGCAGAACATATGCATACACTAAAATGCTCACATCTGATAGGTGATCTCCATCTTGTCTATGCAGAAAGGACTTTACAATGATGTCCAAGGCTAATCTACAACTATCTCCACTGAACTGACTAATAGCCTAAAAAATCTATTTGAAAGCAACCTAATTCTATGGCTTTTATGATTCTGATTGCCCTCAAGTTTCCTTTGTGGGTTTTGTTTCTTGCTGCCTTCATTTTTTTCTCTGTAGAATGTCTTATCAAATCATATTAACTTTCAGCCACTAATGCAGTGTTTGCATCAGAATGAATTCAATTTCTGTATTAAGAACAAAATGAGGAAGTTATGCCTTCTCCCCCATATGCAAAACAATAAAATGTAAACCAATAATGTCCTTGTATAACCTTCTATGGTTGTTTTGCAATATCTGCACTGCAACCTTCTCATGCCAGTCTATTGTACACTTGCCTCTTCCTTCTTCCATTCCAGGTTGGTCCATCCTGACTCACAAATGTATTGTCCCCAGTGGACATAAGTTAGCATCTGCAAGAACCCCCCCCCCCCATTAAAATTGGTAAAACTTGGCATATATGGCAGTGACTTCCTCCTACCTAGATGTATTATTTAATTTCATTTCTCTGTTAAATGGAGCTTTTCCTCCCAGGCCTCTGTTAAAAAAGTTCTCTTGTGACCCAGTCAGATTTTCCCGGTAAACAAATGTTAATAAATAAATACATTTCCTGGTATATAATATGTATATAATATGCCCCACTCTTGAAAAATGATAGGTCAGTTTTTTTACTCTCAATTCTCCTATCTCTCGAAGGTTTTCTTTAAAGCATGTCCCAAACTGATATCTGGATGGGGAATAGCCATCTACATGGCATAAAATGGAACTAACCAATTTAGTGTCATGAGATAAGAGGTCTCAGGACAGACTGTCTTAACCTACTGAATGCCTTTGAGGCCCTTAGCCTTCCCCATAACTATTTCCCCTGTTGGTCTCTGTTATTCTTCCTTTGGCACATCTTGATGCTAACCACATCCCTCAAAAGGCCATTGGCCACCAATGTCCAATGTAGCGTTTCCTGTAATAAAAATCTTACAAGCCCCCAAGGCCATTTAATGCACTATTATAAAACACACCTCACACTCTGAGCCACATACCTTCACCAGTTCTCCCCAGGCTACTTAAAGGTGTTAAGACTCAGGGACAAGCAATCATTAACACCCCTTGGCTACATTCCAGCTTACATATGCAGCACATTTATATTGCAAGTGCTTGAACAGTATCCTGAAAACCTGGGGCCTTCTGATACCAGCTAATTGCTGTAATTTGTCCACCCAAACTACCTCCTGACTTCCCTCTCTCTTCAAAACTATCAAAAAATTATGAAACATCTCCCTCCTGTAAGATAAGATGGATCCCTACAACTGTGCCACTGGCAAAAAATATTCAAATTTGCACATCTTACTTGCCCACATACTGATGAAGTTTGATATTCATTCTTTGTACAATGCACTTGCTGCATAATGAAGGTCTTTTCTGTACTAGGCCTTATTAATACAGTCATGGGTCACAGGAGCTCCAGGAGCCTGGATTGTGTCACATTTGCATATCTGACTGTGGCAACAACCTTTTGAACAGTTCTACTGAAACAAGAGAATGAATTAGCAATGCCCTTGTACATACAGTCCTCTTTGACTTCTGGCATTGCACTTGCTGCTCTCCTGGCTAAAATTTTAGCTCCTTCTCCTTTAGTACCTTTATACATTCAAATCATGACCTGCCTCAGCAGTAGAAAAAAATGAACAGAGTAGAATACCATTATGAATACCAAGCCTGACTATATGAGGCTTTAAACTATTACAAGTAATGTCTGAAAGTTATATTTTCACATCTGTGGAGTGTCACCAGTCTTACATTCCTTGATCCAATGGTCAAGGTTATTCCTCCTCCTCCTTATCCTGAGGTGTCAGCAGTGGTTCCTACACTGTTCACCAGTGTGGAGGACACCAGTAGCACCAGTCAGACCCTAGGCCAGACTATTCCATACCTCTGTTCTTGATTGTAAGTCATGATAGTGCATCTGCAGGAGGCAGGGCCCATGTTCATTCACCATGAGTCTAAAAAACACTCTGTACTCCTGGACACCCCCACCTTTGAATCTTAAATCTCAAACCTTCACCAGAAATGCCTTCCATGTCTGTCACAGTGCAAGTCTAATGTAGAATTATATTTTCCCACCAAATTGCACATATTCACATTTACTCAGAGAGTGTACTTTCTGATTTGGCAACATTTGAAAAAGCTGTGCACATCGCATAAACAAAGTACAAAAGAGTGCAATGTCTTTGCACGATGGTATGAGATGCAGAAGTTTGGTAACTAATGCAATTTATATATTATTTGAGATGCAAGCAATTCTGTGACTGTGCTGGTCCAATGGGAAGAGCATGCCAAGCCGCATGCTTGCCTGAACATAGTGCACATTATATAGACACTTTTGTTATTAACTAAACAATACATAGATTCATGAATAATTGCATAAATGACACAATATTACTGTCACTCCTAAGTCATACACACACACACACACACACACATATATATATATATATATAAACTACACTAGCACACCTGCTATAAGTGAGAGTGACTGTAATGTGAATTGTTGGAACATTAAAATTGAGTGACATACTCTCTAGTCAAATGCTTTACCATAAGGATGGTAGTCCTGCACTGACAGGTATTGCCATATGAAAGTTAGGAAAGCTTTTCTGTATGTGTCAGTTTATTGCTAAATACTGCAATGTGGCAACAGTAAAACAAAAATTTCAGACTTTGTACTCAAAACCAGGACCATCTAGACTTCATATCTAGACTTAACACCTACTGCCACAAGAGCATCTAGACTTAAGACCTAGACTTAACACCTACTGTCACAGAATAAGTTGTATAACATCCCTTAAATTACTATTCATTAAGTTATCACTGTTAACTGCAGCTCAATGGCATTTACTGGGTTTGGAGATGCCCAATTACACAACTAGAAAGCCTCCAGTTTGTATTTTTGGATTTCTGGGTCCTGTCTGCTACCTGTGTGGTCCAGCCATTCATTCTGTGCAATGTTGCTTTACATGCAAAACTGATTAGCATAGCCAAACCTGTTTTGTGTTTAGTGAAGCCTGGTGCAAACAATGCACCCTACAACTCACCCCCTTCACCCACTATAGAAAGACAGAAAGCGAAAGAAAAAAACAGCATGGAGTCTGCATGGATGCTTTATATCTTGTTAATTAGCCTCACAAAATTGGTTTATTAGCATGCAATTCACCTGCATATGCAGTAATTAGCATCTCTGGAGCACAGAGTAGGACAGATGCAATCCATTAATAATGTACTACATTATAAAAAGGCAAATGTGTGGCTAGCTAAGAAGAAGGGCAAACCAGGGTAGGTGGATGAAGACTGGTTAAACATAAGTCAAACAATCCAAGTAGAAGAATAATCAGTCAACACGGCTGAATCCAATGAAAGAGCAGTTCCAAAGTTTAATAAGTCAGCATTAAAAATGTTAAAAACATCTAAGAAAAAGACAAGTGCTTTCACACCTATCCAGGTGCTTCTTCAGATCTAATAAAACAGGCATGGAATGCTGCTTAAATACACACAGTTTTGGATCTACCTCTTAAGGTCACATGACCTGAGCAGTGGTCTTAAACGAACATATTCATTTACACCCTTGCTCTGTCACTTTGTAATTCTAAAATCCATTTAGTTTCAATACGTTATGTTTTAGTGCTGACATCATCACCTCTAATGCTAACAATAAAAAGTTGTAGCACAATAAACTTACACATATGAGTACTTCCAGCAACTAGGATATATTTTGACAGTGCATTTCTTTTTTTCATTTCTAGACACATCATAAATGTGTTCATGTACATGGTCTTTCAATGCTCTGTTAGTTTTACCATCATAAAAACTTTTCCAAACAGTGCAGCTTGATAAATAAACAAGATTACAAAGCTCTTACAATTTGCAAATAAATTGAATGTATAAACCTGCTTGGTCTCAAGATGCTCAAATCTATCAGTGGTTTCAATAAACTGACACACATTACAGTCAATACAAGGATGAGTTCCTATTCTATTAGTAATCATTGATTGCTTCTGAACAGGTCTATAGCACAACATTTTCCTCAAAGAATGCTGTTCTTAAACCAAAATTAGGAACTTCACCTACAATAATTTTGTTTCTATCATCACTTGTAAGAACATGCCAGTGTTTTTAATAATATCACAGACAGAGATAACATCATTTGTGAAGGTAATGCTCATTCTCAGAATGTCTCCTTGTGACACCCTAGAACTCTTAGCCTCTGGGTCTTGATGACAGAAATATGGTTTAGCATGGGCATTCCTATTAGATAGATCCCCTTGTCATGCTACATCTAGTTAATGCTGTTGGTAGCCTCTGCTACTAAAATCATTTGCCAGCTCATCAAACGCAGATACCATACACTCATCATCTGCATTGAGCCTGGCATACCTAAGAAACTGTCCTTTCAAGACATTACTGGGAATATGTTGTGGGTGCATAATCTGCCTATGTAAAATACATATTTTTTTGCAGGACTTTTGATACACTTGAGTGTCTAAACCATTCAGTTTCTTAATGATTTTAACATCTAAAATCTCAATATTCTCAACAGAGAACTTAGGGGTAAATCACAGGAATGTGGATGTCTGTTGCAGGTATTCAACAAAGTCATGCAGCATAGAAACAGAACCTGCCCATACAAATATTATATCATCCACAAACCTGGCATAGTATGGAATATACTGTTTAAAATGGTTGCTCTCAAAGACAGAGAGTGTCTCCCAATAAGCTAGCACTAGGTTTGCATAGCTATTGACACAAGGTGTGCCCATCACTACACCCACCCTCTGCTTGTATAGCTGATCATTAAAAGTGAAAAGCTTGTTCAAAATTAAATCAAGTTGTATGCTTCTAAGATAAGTATGTCCTGCACTGTGATCAGAATATTTAGACAGAAACAGAGTAAAAAATACAAGCTCTGTGCCATTAGGTATGACTGTGAAAAGTGACAACACATCCATTGTAACCAACAGAAAACTGTCACTGCTGTTGGTACTGGACCACTCAAATAAAGATCTGCTTACTATTTGTAAGAAAAGTGTTAACTATGATTGGCCTCATCTGAGGGTTTTCCACGGATTTATTAATTTTGGGGAGTCCATGTAAAATAAGAATGGGAGGATACTCAATCAGAAAATATTCAAACAATTCCTTGGTAATGTTACCTTCCATCAACAAATCATGTAATTTAGAACAAATTCTTGATAACAGCTTATCAATGTCAGATTTAGAGCAAACAGCATAGGTAAAACTATCAGACAGCATATTACACATGCTCTCAGTGTACCTAGAAGTGTCCCTCACAACCATGGCCCCCGCTTCGTCAGCAGGTGTAATATACACATGTTCCATCAAATTTATATCCATAAGCACCTTAAACTGTGTGTCTGTAAGGTTAAAAATGCCTCTACTATGTTTACTTTGCAACAACTTACATATATCTTGTTCACAAAGTTTCAAAAAAGTCTCAACCAATGATTAATTCACTGGGACAAACTGACCAACTATCTAAGTGCACAGACTATGGAACACAGTACTTAACACATGCACCACAGAATGAGTGTGACTTTACAGGAGGGCAGCTGAACTTAGATGACATCAGCAGGCCCTGTGGGAGACAGCAACTTGGAAGTCCATTATGGAATGACTGTGTTGTGATGAGCAGCCAGCCAAAAATGGGAAGCCATGACACTGGAGACATAGCTGCAGGATAGCATGTCTAGTCTGCTGACTAGAGATATACACACATACACACGCCCACACACACACACACACACACACACACACACACACACACACACACACACACACACACACACACACACACACACACACACACTCACGCATTCAACTACAGTGAAAACAGAACCCTCCCCTACCTATCTAAATGCACAGACTACAGAACACAGTACTTAATTATCACAGAACAAGTCTGAAATATACAGGAGTGGAGATGAACTTATAGTAGATGACATCCGCAGGCCATGTGAGAAACAACAGCTTGAGAGGCCTGCACAGGCACATAGACTCATAGCGTCGTATGGGGCTAATAGCCTAATAGCACTAGGCTGCTTAGAAGCCTATCTGTATAACAACACAAGTACCCTTACTGAGCATATTTGGATGTTTGTGTTTAGCAGAGCAAGGCTGTGAACACAATTAACTGGCACTGTCCATGAGGGAGCACACAACATTATAAATTATACTTTGTCATATGGTTGATATATATGTGTGGAAAAAAATAAACTGAGACTCAGGGGTCATAATGCTTGTGGGTGTGTGGCCAACACATGGACTAAAATCAGACAGCATCATAGAAACATTTCCAAAATACATTGGGGCATATCTCTCAACCTGCTATAGTAAGGAATCTGGACAAAGCCATGCATATTGGGTTGAAAAAGGACCAAACATAGGGACACATTTTACATACTGCTCTTACAAACCTATACAGTTGATAGAATAACATGTTTTGCATTAATGTGAATTGTCTACAGGGTAGGAGGTTTAAAATTCAAATGTCTGCCATTGTTTTATGGCTTAAATAGCCAAGCAGCTTCAAAATATTTGCCAGAAAACAAATTGTTTATGAGGATCATAAAAAAAAAAAAAAACTGTGATGCCAAAATCAGGACATTCTACAAATATCTATACAGTTGAAAGGTGTGACTTGGACAAAAGATTTGCCCTCTAGTTAACCAAGTGTATGCACATGCGAGATACAACTGTTTGCACATAGGTAAGCAATGTGCAAATGCAAGCTGCATTGCTAATATGTAACAGTTAATCCACACCGGGTTGTCATGCTGGCCAATAGCATTTATTAAATGTATCTGGTTTCTATGTCTGTCTGTCTGCTTCCTAGATGGTCCAGTATTAACAATGTCATGCTTCACGCAAGCCAGCCAAACCTGCAGTCCTCTATTTGTTGCTATGCAGTGTACCATGAAAACAGTGGTTAAAAAAAAATAGGAAAATAAATGTAAAGGGAGACAAATGTGAACTAAGCAAAAGCAAGGTATGACATACACACTAGAAAAAGATATTACACATCAGATATTTCTACATAGTTCAGGATTTGAACTCTCATACCACTGCAGATTCAGGAAAGACAATGGATGTCTTAGCCCTCTTTGCCACACAAACAGCTTTTCAGCAAAAAAGTGAAGTCATTGTTCACACAAGCAAATGCATCAGAATGTACACTGCTATGAGACTTGTACTTTTAACCAACTTTATTACATTTGGACATAATACACTTACTGATCACACAACTTGTTAGGATTTTGTTGTCAAATATACAGCTTTGTCTTACTTGTCTCTGTTTATTGGTGCTTCATCAGTTATCTGATCAGTACTGTGAAACATTCAAGTGTGTAACGCATTCAATATCCTTGGCCTTATAATGTGTGTGGGCATTAACTGGGAATTATGTGATATGCATTTGCCATCAAGTGAAGGCCAGGTTGGATGGCACAAAGAGCCATTTACTATTCATTTGGGGGAACCATTGCTGAGTTACTGTTAAGATACATGCAAGGCTACAATGCTGTTGGAAGTGGGGGAGTTCATGTACTGTTATGTCACAAACAAGCATAGCCTACACTTTTGTGGGTAATCAAAGTTGTTAGTGTTATGGTACAAACACTGATATGATGCCCTTGTTACTCTCCTTGTTCTGCTTCCTGCCTGTTGTTTGATCTTGGGAAGGGTTTTGAAGTCAGAAACTGCAATGTGTATCAGTACTGCCTAACTTCTCTTTTAATGGATTTTTCAATATAAATGTATGGTGTAAAAATAAGGCCATGTAGTGAGCATCAGTATACTTCAGAGGTAAGACTGTGTGAATTTTTGACCTCTGAGGCCTAGTGCTTATTAATGGACACATATGAGTAATGTAAAGGTCTCCCTGCTGTCACATGTTAAAGTACTTTTTGCACAAATCCACAGCAATATTTCCTTAATTACTGTTCCAATCTACTAAATACCGGGATATGCCATAATATAATTTAAAACTATATTCTAGGTTCAGGACTTACATTGCAAATCCAGCAGTGGACACATTTTGAGTTCAGGGCTTACTCTGTCTGATGCAAGGAGTACACAGCCTGTACATGAGGAAATACAGGTTGTGTGAGTTGCCTGGAATCAATTTTACTATGTGTGCAAGTAGGAGATAGGTATTAAACATCTAGGTGTCAGTGAATGTGATATGCATTGCCTTTAGCCAAAGTAAGTATATACTGAGCATGCCTACATCTGCCTGCAGGCACAGCAGCTGGTAGTTCCTCCTCTGAGCCCTCCTCTGAATGTGGCTGTGGTGACCTAGGTCCCCTAGCTGATCCTGCTGCAGCTGTTTCTACAAGATCACATAGTATAGCATAGCACACACTGTGAAGACTTGTGCACATGTCTTTGGATTATACTGCAGGGCTCTGCCAGATGTACCAAAACACCAGAACCATGACTTCAACAGCTCAAACACATGCTCTAAGATGCTTCTGATTTAGGTGTGTACCTCATTATGGCATTCTTTCATGGGTGTGTCTGCAGTTTTGATGGGTGTTATCATCCAGTTTCCAGTACATGGACAGCAACCCCCAATAAATGGTCCTGTGGGATGCCCCCCTAGCAAACATCTGATACAGCTGTGATGTTTTGTCAGCACACACATACAAGATTATTCCCTGGGCATTGCACACAACTTGGCAGTTGATGGAGAGGTATCCCTTGCGGTTAATGTAGATTCTACCTTGCTTACCAGGTTGTGTCTTGATGTGTATATGAGTGTAATCTATGACACCCAGTACTTCAGGGTAGTGCGCTACAGGGTAGAACTGTTGCGTATTGCTAGCCTCTCCTCAGAACAATGGGGGAAACATATGTGCTGACTGGCATGTATGAGCAGAGCATCCAGGAATTGGTGGAGGATTATGGACGCTGATGCCTATGACACATCCATCATGTCTCCAGATGGTCTTTGAAAAGTACCTGTAGCTAATGTTTTAAAGGCTGCACATAGCTTAGATTCCATTGGGGTAGGTTCCACTCAATTGATTCTGACTCTTGAGTTGATAGCGACAGAGCTCACAGAGTTCCTGTAAGGTGTCCTTGTCCAGCCTGTAGTACTCTGCAATCACCTGGTCATTTAGCATCTGATAACTTACCCTCCTTCTCGGCCTAGGTCTATTGTCATCAGCACCAGCAGCATTGACTTCAGACTCTAGCACATGCCGATGTAGAATAGCTGCAGCAGCCCCTAATATTTGTCATATAAAATGTATTTGTCTGTACTCCAATGGTATTGAAGTATTTAAGAAAACAAAAATGGAGGTTACATGGATGGTTTATAGCATGTAGAATAGCTGTACAGTGTTTGAAAATGAAGTTTACCTGCTTATACTGTAATTAGCATCTATTACACACATCTGCCGCTTGTTCATCGTTGTACTAGGCATGCCCCCTTGCACCCTTGTGCAGTTTTTCATAAATAAAGCAAGAACTGCAAAATTTCAACTACTTTCCTCTGTTCCCATGATATTGTGCAAATATTCAGTATGAAAAGAAAAGCTTGCCCATACTGTATTCAAACCCAGGGCCTTCTGTATTGTAGTCCTACACATACATGTGGTGCCACAGGATTATTTATAAGAGAAGTTTAGCAAAAGCTGCTATTCATTCATTCCTTCATTGTGCAAGTGTGTGCTACATGTACCATCACTCAAATGAGGACATTAAAAAATGTACTAAAATTATTTGAAATGGGCAGAGATGACACATTTTACAACAAAATTTGGAGGATGACATACAATCTGTTATTTTTACATAGCTTACATGCACTTTCACCCTCTACAGACAGACCAATATAACTTTAAAAGTGTAACCCGACATACCACCTTGATGTCACCACTCACTGTTGACATCTGTTGAAAACAAAAACACTGTGAAAGTGCCTATACGGAGTGAACATCACTCATGGTTACTCCTTTTTGGGTTGCAGCATTACCAACGAGTTTGCATCTTCACCATGCTGACAGCCTGGAATTTACACAGTTAGTAGCCGTGTCAGTGGAGAAACTGCACAGAAATACAATGTTGCAAACACAAGGGAGCCTATCCCTTTGCCCATATATCTGCTACATACTACTACATATGCTTACAGTACAATATAATACTCTGTTTCTGGATATTCACACATTGTAGCAGCCTGCATTATGAACAATTACATTTTTTGGGGTGGAGGAGTGAAGGTGTATTTATGTCCTGGTTCTTACAAATCTATTTTTTTTTATTTTGTAACTGTGATATTCTAGCATCTACATTGTGTAATTAGGTCATAATATGTGTGGGTTTACATGCTGAGATCAGTTCTCTACAAAATTTAAGAGCTCTTACTTGTTTTTGCTTCCATGTAGACTCCTTTCTGTGGCTGTATTTGAAAAGTTTCTGAATACATGGTCAACATGAACGTACGGTTACCTTAGAGGTTGTTGAATCACTCCACCATGTTGATTTGCTTCATTAGCATAATATTCAGTTACTTATGCTGTAATTTGCAAGCCACAGAAGTGTCCATATTTGTGCATGAGTGTGCACCAAAGCACAGAGTTTATTGAATCTAAAACTTGTTGTGCCAGTGTGTGTATCGCACTGCAACATGCACACAGTAAAAATTATCATGTAGGCTTTCCTGAATCTCCCCAAAAAGAAAAAAAAAACACTGCATACTATAACAATGTGTTAAATTAATAGATTTAACTTCACAATAAGAGCAAACACAGCAAACAAAACATGTTTAAAAGATAAGTGCAATATTATAAATGTAGTTTAAATGTGCTTTACTTGATGCAAAATGTAGCCCAAAAGCTTTGTTTTCAAGCTTCCACTCTTCCAACAATCCCAAGACTAAGATGGCTGACTTCTTGTTTTATGTAAAATACTGGGGTGGAGGCTGGGTTAATTATCACAGGTTCCAGTCACAATTCACACAATTGGCCAAGGCTGGCTTTTTGTTTTCAGTTTGAAAAATGACTGCAATACAGAGTTAGGTGAACATGCTAATAATCCACTTAAGAACTCAGACCAGAATCAGTTTATACGTTTAGCTTCAAATTTAGAAAACAACTATTAAAGATACAATAACATGAAGGCCCAGTCAAAACACTTAGGTCCAGCCCAGAAAAAAAAAAAAACACAAGAACACAAATAACAGTTGTAAGGTTAAGGAGACTCTCCTTGCCTGAATTTCATACCATTGTTTCAAACTTACTGTGCCTTTAATTTACTTCTGCATGTATTGTAGTGTAGTTGTTGCACAAACTGTGATGTAATCCAACCAGTACAGAAATCTCACATAAAGTTGAAAGCAGAGTGCTTACTGCTAAGCTTTTGTCAGCTTTTTGATGGAAAGAGGTCAGGACCGGTATTAGCATTTTTGGGGGTTGCAGCAAATGCCAAGTTGGGGCTCCCTGGATACTCCAGTCTAAGTATCACCCTATCACCACCACCCATTTTAAAGAACATTTTAGTTCCTGCTGCTAGGAGTAGTTTGCACGCAATGAACTGTAGCTACTATACTTTTATAGCATGTCAGGCCAGTGTACTATATTAAGTTGGCCAATCTCACTGAGGGCATTCACAGTTACTAGCATTTAGGTGCAGCAGTGATACATTATAATGACTCTATACACAGGAATGGACTAAGATGAAATGGTGAACTAGGCACTGCCTACTGTTTCACCCCTCCACAAGCGCACACACACACACACACACACACACACACACACACACACACACACACACACACACACACACACACACACCCTCCAGTGTCCCCCTCCATCCTATCCCATCCCAAGCTCCTCTAACCAAGAAAATTGCACTTTTCTTCCTTTTCTCAAATTTTGCTATACTCTTCAGATTTTTTCAAGAAGCCATGACTTTCTATATACTCTGAAAAGCATTTTATTATTTTTTCCTTACCTTTTCATTCCAAGATGGCATGGACAAAAATTTTGATTAGGGAAAGACGTTTGGTGTTGTTTTTCAACTTTAGTTTTCCTGACATCCTTTCAAATCATCTTTCCTGACCAAAACAGCATAGTAACAACCATTTAGAAAATAACTCAATTAAGCCATGCCCTCCAGAAGCCAAATGTTTAGAGATGCACTGGGATGCATGTCAGAGCATTTTTCCCAAACTTTTAATACAATGCAAAAAAAAAATCAGGATTTCATGGAAGGTGTAAGTTGTGCTCAAGTCTTAATTTTCAAAGTTAACAAAATAGTAGCTCACAATAAGCTAACTAGAAAATGATTGTGTGGATACACATATCCTTTCTGGGAAAACTGCCTGCTCTTTTATGTATGTATGTATGTGTATATATATATATATATATATATATATATATATATATATATATATATATACACACACACACACACACACACACACACACACACACATATATATATATATATATATATATATGGGTCCCAGACAGTTTGCTAAATGGCCATTTCTCCAAAACTGAAACGGCCGGGCATCTTGTGCGAAAGTGCTTTTTGTCGAAAAAGCATTTTCATGGAAGTATGCTAAAAGGTAAGGGAAATCATGGGGGAATGGCTGTTGCTGAGATCGTAGTACAGTGGGGATAAGGAAATATTCCCATTTTCCTCACTGTAGTGCGATCTTGGAGTGAGAATATAAAAGTAGGGGGGTGGGGGGGTACAGGGGGGGGCTTGTCCCCCTGCGTAAACATGAGTTGTGTGTTTTTCTGTGTTTGTTTTTGTTTTTTTACTATTTCTTAGGGACTTTAGCGAAAGTGCTTTTTCGGCAAAAAGCCCTTTCGCTAAAGTGGATTTGGTGATTTGGTTTGGGTCAATTGAACTTTCATTCAATCATCCTAGACCCATATATATGTATATATATATATATATATATATATATATATATATATATATATATATATATATATATATATATATATATATATATCTACATATCTATACACGCACACACATATATATATATATATATATATATATATATATATATATTTGGGAGCCCTTCATTTGTTTGAACTTTCAAATGTTCAAAACTTATATGGCCGACACCATATGAGTGAACATTTGAAAGGCCGACAAATGATAGCGGAGATCCCGCTACAGTGTGGGACTGGGAGATTCCCCTTTCCTGCACTGTAGTGGAATCTTGGAGTGAGAATATTTAAGTAGCAGGGGGTGTGGGGGTGCAGTTTTACTGTGTTTGCAGGCAGGTTAATGGTGTTATTTCAGGATGTCGGTCTTTTGGAATGTTGTTCATATGGTGTCGGCATTCTAAATGGTCAACATTCTGAAGTAGATCCATATATCTATATATATATATATATATATATATATATATATATATATATATATATATATATATATATATATATATATATATATAGAGAGAGAGAGAGAGAGAGAGATTTAGTCACTACCTGTACATCCCTCTGAAGTTAGAGTGGAATGAAAGCATAGGTTCATATGGCCACAGTCATGTATTTCAAGTGACTACAGTCATACTTATGCATAGCATGCCTCCTCACTCCTTGTCCTTACTCCCCAAAAACAGACATCTGCATAGCAGCCTGCTATGTGGTTGTGAGAGCAGTCAAATAATAATGATTACAGTAATGCAGTCCTACATGGGCTCACATAACCTTCTTTGTACACCTCCAACATCTGTGAGAAAAGAAAAAGAATCAATGGCAACACTATCACCAGCCCAAACACAAGCTGTAATGACTTCCTGTGCATGCCTCTAAGGTTTGATTGTGGTGAAAATTAAAGACGTATTGGCTACACCATCCCGCACCCCATCACAACCTACAGCAACACACACTCTGCACATTCACCTTCATGGAAACTGGAGGAATTCCATTTAACCTGAATCATGTTTTTGAGGTGCTGACTTGCTGGGTTAACTAGAGCAGATGGATAGATGCACACACAGGCAGGGAGGGTATACAGAGTCCACATAGAAAAAAAAGACATAGTCAAAAGCTCAACCAGAGCAAAGCACTATAGAGTAAACACTACTCACTGCATCACAATGCAATAAACAGTTGCTTTCTCAGACTTCCCTTCTCTGCCAAACCACCAAAGATAACCACCTATCATGAGTAAGCTCTATGTTTGTGATTGTAAGTGAAAAAAAATATGTCAAGCTTGTTAATCCTAAATACTGCACACAACCACCCCCCCATGCACACATAAACATAAAGGCATTCCTGAAGTCTGTCCTAGAAAGTCAAAATTATAGCCAGCTTATTACTCTTGCACTGCAACATGCAACACAGACACAGACATGGACACAGACACACACACACACACACACACACACACACACACACATTTTGCACAGATTTTAACAAACAGTAATACTTTGTGCAACATTGATATGGCCACCCTAGATCTGTGACTATTATTTAGCAGTCATCAATCAATAGGATGGGTGAGTCACTTTCATTTACCACATTGTGTAGAAAGTCATGCCTGTCACTATTCCACATTTCATAGAATGTCTCTGATTTTGCCTCATAGGTTTTCTTGATACCTTGCAAAAAGTTTGATTTACTGCTATTTCTTTTAGGATTACAGATAGTCAATACATTTAGACTTCAGAGTTAATATTTCTTATTGTCCAAAAATATATGTTGATGCAACACGTGTTATTATATTAACTTTTTAAGTGAACTAGAGTAATATTTTAAAAATGTCCATGATTTTGAGCCTTCATTCTGCTATTATTTTTGGCTTTGCCAAAAAGTCTTACACAAAGAAATTTAAATTTGTAGTATCAGCTGTTCTGGCCATATTTATAAACCCCCTAAAAGATAAAAGCATCCCTGAAAATCAGAAGTATCAGTTCTTAAAAACCAAGGTAAACACTGAGATTGGTCACTTGGGGCTGCTGATCTCTTGCACTCACCTTGTTCATCTTCATTCAGTGATTACTGACTTTATCCTAATAGGGTCATATCACAACTCTAATTTTGTTAAAGAGCATAATTAGAAAATTAATATTCTTGTTTTTCCTTATTTTCCCCAACCAGTGGCAGCAATTGTGGGGCCCCAACAGAATTATGGATGATTAAGGGTGCCCCCTTCAGCCACAAGTAATGCTGGTGACTAAAGCTGGCTATGGTGTTAGTTTTAGTGGAAAGAATGCAGGATTAGAAAAGTCATTAGCTCTATATCAGTGGTGGAACACGTTTATGAAATTGTGAAGCCAGTTACTTAGCAAAACACACTTACTATCACCAGAGATATCTTTTAATGTTAAAGGAGATGTAAATAAGAGCCATTATTAGCTACCTAGTTTTATTAAGTACACAAGATTATTGAACTAAGTTTTGTTGGCTTGACAGACATGTTACAAAATCTCAAAATAAAATAAGTTGTTGTGGTTGGGTCCCTAAACCAGGGGTCCTGCAACTGCAGGGTTAACGTGTGCCTTAAGGCAGCTATGGAAGGGGTAGCTGCCTTTCCAGTCACTGTTGTCTCACTCAGACTACAGTATAATGCCCAGCTTCATTATAATAACTTTTTTTTATCTGAGTGTTTATCACTTGCTGTTCTACAGGACTAGAATGTTGCCTGTTGTTACTGCACCTGTTCTTATTAATGCTGTAGTCACCTTGGGACAGTAGTGCATTCATATAGTTTATCGGTCCATTGAATAATGTGAGTAATGCACAAATGGCTGTGTTTAAAAGAGCTCTTCCTGCATTGTCAGCTAAATACTTTCCAGTGTTTTGGGGGAGATACTGAAAGAAGTATTAAATCTATAAACAAATAGCAGGTTCTTTGTTCAAAAGGTTATAAGAACAGAATGATGGTAGCAGGAAATGTGAATGACAACAAGGCACAGAAAACTGATACAAAACTAAAGCTTAACTAAAGTGAATAAATGTAATAAATATTACTTTGTGATCAGGTGTGTGTTTTGGCTCTGTATCCTGGTTTGGCATTTTACGTCTGATTTGTTACACATAAAAGGCTATTTTTGGTATCATAGCAGGAAATACAATGCAGACTTTGGGGGGAGATATGAGAAAAAACATTCTACAAACCCTGCCAACAAAGAAAGTCAACAGAATTGTGACTCTTGACACCCAGAGCTAGGAGTGAAAAGCAAAAAAAATAAATAAATAAATATATAGCATTCAACAGATTGTCAACAAATCAAAAAGGCTTCTTCAATTAACAATTAGGGAAACTACCAACCCAGACAGGAGACAGACAGGCCAGTATTCTGATAAGTTCCCTCTCTATTATCCTATAATGTATTTTCAACAAAATTAGTGGCACCATCACACCTTTGCTCATGAAGACAATTCCTGGTAGTTTTATGGCTAGATAAGAATCTTTTAGCACAGACATGTATTTGGAAATCAAGGCTTTACATAGATGTATAAAATGCTGACATACTTACAGAGTACTTTCAAAAACTAAGTTTCTCTGATGCAGCAAACAGAATGCTTCATGAGAAACTGAAAAGCTATGGACAATTTCTAATGTTTACGTAGAGGAAGACTGATATTAAGGGCATATAAATAATGGACCATCATCCTAATCCAAATACTGTTCCCGTACATAGAAAAATGGTCAACGTCGGAGTTCATGCAGATTATTTAGATATACAGCAGGCAAGTTGGGAGTCAGTAAATTTACTACTGTTGGTAATAACTGACGGGGATCAAGAGACTGGGTAATCCATTTTTTTAATTCATTTAGTGAAACACAGTCATGGAAGTTAGTGATCATGAATGTGTATGACTAAAGCATGTTATGAATGATGAGGCTGTTAACATTGGTAAGTCATCAGACAGAGGGCTGTAGCCAGGTACCTGGGGATCTTGGCATTAGATCCACCTTTGTATGTGTAAAGATGTCTAATTGCTGAAAAGGTTTGGGTGGGAGACTGATGTCTGGTTTTGACTAACATCAAATCATAATTTAATTTCTGTAGTAGTAATCCTGTATTTGAACATCTAGTATTATGGAAAGAATACTCAGTCAAATGTATTTTGGTTACAAAGGCACAGCACAAATGTAATACAATATAACACAGATGTTGTAGTACAATGCAGTCCAACTTATTCCCCGGGATTCAGTAAACTTTCATGCAGGAATAGCTTATTCCTGCATGGAAATGACTGTTTAAGAACAGCATGGCAGAGCGCCATGCATAGTTATGAAGGCGTGCTGCCTCTGCTACTAAACAGACACAGAGTGTGGACGAGTGCAGGGGATGTGTCTGAGAGCAGAGCTCTCACAATATAGACATCCCTGCACCCAAGAATTGCCATTCAGCAATTACAATGAGTGAGAACACTCATGGGTGTTGCCACCTCTTCAAATGCCCAAAGTGGGACTGTTAGTGTACAAACATGACATGTTGTAGGACAAAACACACCCACAGTCATTGCAAAGGTCAACGACCCACTTTCCAGGAAAACCTTACACTCATAGCAATAGAAACACACCAGGATTTTTGTCAAATGTGTAGATGCACACAGAAGTCCAAAGCAATAAGTGAAATCTGTCTCTTCTTAGAGAAAATAACGCTAGAAAGTTTTTTTTTATCAGACTGGTTAAATTTAACCATAGCTGCATGGGTTTGGCCATTGCTTAGCTATGCATACTCTAGCTTAAATGGCACAAGAAGGTAAATAGCAAGATACATTGAGTAGAAGCAGTACTGCAATAGTGTAGTGGTTAGAGCATTCACTTTGTTAGCAATCATTCCCAGTTCAATCCTCACTGTAGTAAATTCCATTTTCCACGTGAAAGCAATTTATGAACCTTTTGTTTGCTGTATAACCTACTAAATAACATATATTTGTGAACTGGAGTACTGTATTAAGTACAGATGTGAGCTATCATGCTAATAAAGTGGTAAAATCCAAAAATAAACACAAGTGCCCCATACAGTATATGTATACGTGAATCTAGGATATTAAACAAAGGTAGAATGTGTAATGAATGATAAATCAATGCCATACAGCAAATAGTGTGAAAAATGCATAAAGTGTCCAAATCTACCACTTTACCAAGACCCATGTTTCTTTTCTTTCTAAATTAGTGTGGGGGTAAGCGGGTTTAAGCCTGTTTGCATGGGGGTAAGCAATGCCTATATAGGATAAGCATTTTAGAGCCTAACTGAGTGTAAGAAAATTTAACTGGAAGTTAACATTGCCTACCATCGCACAAATCCACGCAAACCTGCTTATAACTGCTTAAAAGTGCCTAAATTACTCTGTATCCATCAGCCCTTGTTCTGCTCAGCAACATAATAAACATCCCTTGTGGGTCTTGAACCCAGGACCCCATACACTATAGTTACATCAGTTAACCAGTAAGCCATCACAGCTATACATAAAAATTGAGATATAGCCAAACAGATCCCCACTATAGCAAAATCACAATTTACATGTGAAAGGAATATATTACCAATTTGTTTTTGTATAACCTACTAAATAACATATATATGTGAACTTGAGTACTACATTAAGTTCAGATGTGAAGTGTCATTGTAATAAAGTGGTGAAATCCCCTGATAAATACAAGTACCCCATACAGTGTACGTACACATGAATCACGGATACTAAACAAATGTATAACATGTAATGAATGATAAATCAATGCCAAACAGCAAATAGTGTGCAAATTTAAAAATAAGCAATGCTAAGCATTGCACACCTCTGCTTTCCAGATGTAAGCAATGCGTAACCCAGCTAAATACATTTGCCCATTAGTATGCCCCTTTAAGCAATACCAGCCTTAGGTAAGCAGGATTGCCCATAGCTTAACATTTTCAAAACCATCCAATCATGGAAAAAGTGTGGGACATTGACCCTATTTAAACTCCACAGGTGGGAATACATCTCATAACTGGTTGCAGCTTCCTCCTGTAGGCACAATGGCTGGTGTTGGGGAAGGATCGCTCTTCCAAGCCCAGCACTAGGGCATCCAGGAGTCTAAGGTCATGGCAGGACTCCTGGTAAAGGACCATGGAGTGAGACTGCTGCAGGGCCAGTACCAGGGTTCCCAATATAAAGCAGAAGCCTGAGACCATCTCACCTGTGACCTCACCAGTTCCACTGGCATCCCTCAAACTGGTAAGCATGTCAGGCATCACTATGCAGACCTGAAATGGAGGAAGAGGGAGCTCTTGGATCAGTGGATCCAAGAAGCTAGACAGGGTGATGTCCTAGCAGTGTGTAAGTACTCATTCTACTAACTGTTTAATAATTGCCTCGCTCATGTATATTATGGATAGGTGTGGCTAAATATCCCTCTTATGTCTCTGACAGCAGCAGTGGAGAAGGCTGTGAATCAGGAACCCCATGCATGTAGGCTGAAAAGGCTGCATTGCAAGCCAGGTTAGTAATAATCTTGCATGTACTGTCATAAGAAATAAATCTAAAAGTAGTAGAATGTTAATTGCCAGTATAAAACCTGTATTGTGTATGGGAGGTACTGAATAAACCAGACAATATGGCAGGAAGAGTCTCATATAAGTTGTGTGTAAATAAAAGTGTAACAGCCTGGCAATAAAGGTCCAACTCCTGGACTGCTTGGGTTTACTCTGGTATCATATGGTAATGTAGTGTTGCAATCTCTTAATAGTACTGTTGTATTAAGCACTGTTACCCACACTGTGTTACATAAATAAAATGTGTAGGAATGTCTGTATATGACTGTACAACTGAAGGGGACTTAAACAGAAAACAGTGAAAAGATACACAACAAAATCCAAATAGCACACTCAGCTGTGATGTAAACTGTTGTATTGCTAGCACACACAGCCATGATTCGAATCCTGGGAGTGGTAGTAAGCAGTATGCAAAATCATACCCCTCAACTGTACAGAAAGTTCAGATAATTGGCTTAATTTTTCTGCCTGTCCCCCTGGCAAATCAGTGTGATGATCCCTAAAATGTAGACAGCTTTTAATGACATACAGCTGATTGTCAGACCTGTAAATGTTCAGAAAATGTATATGAAATCAAACCTGTCATTGTAGCAACTCACCAATGGTTTATGAGGGCAATTGTCAAAATATATCCCAGTTCCACCTGCATGTTGTCAAGCCTTGACCATAGTGTATGCAATAAGACATTGAGAGGTATGCGCATAACATCAATCTGGAATCTGAGAATATGCATAGAAACAGTCAGGTAGTGTTAACAAACAATACCTCTATGGGTATTCCAGGTAAGAGATGTATACTGTAGGTAAAACACAGTTCACATATGCAGTTGTCTACAAACATAACACTGTCCAAACTAAGGCCATAGGGTAGTGTAGTAATACCTGTAAGGTACAGATTACAGCAGTGACTAAGAAAGTAGTGAGGACTACAGGAATATACAAGATGTTAATTGACATCTCTCACCATCCCCCCACCATATCGACAACAATAATCTAAATACACAACTCAATGGGTATGTGTACAATTAAATCTACTGTTGGGACATATGTCCTATTGTTTGATAAATATTGCAATGTGTTTCTATGCATGTGCCATGTTGAAATACTCCCACATTGGTAGCATGCTGCCATCAATGTAACCTGCATGCTGTTGTAATGGCCACAGTGGTTCCATATAAGCATGAGTTCTGTTTGCTATGCAGCTGTTCCATATCTGGTGTTTTGGGTTAATGGGAATATCTATGCATGCTGTTATACCTAGTCCTGGAATATAGTGACTATTACTAACCCACATATGTTTTAAAATTGCAACACCGTAGCACATTTGGGAAGGTTGGTCCCAGCGGATCCACCTCTCCCACATCACCTGGCTGTAACACCATGCACCAGCACATCTGGTGCCCACCCTAGGACCTCCTTGTCCCCTTGTCCTGCATTACCTTCAGGTGGAGCTTCCTCAGGGGATGGGGCTTGCCCCCCCTGGGAGCGGCTGTGGACAGTAAACTGTCAACCATCATCAGGTCTGGGGTCTGGTATGTAGCGACCTCCGCAGGGAGTTTGGAGATCAGCTATGCCCACTTGAGGGCTGCTTGGTGCATTTAGAGAGTCAGCCTGCCCCTCCTACCCAGCCCCCAGTACAGCCACCTTTGGGGCCTTGAAGGTGCAGTAGTGACTGCCATGGGTGGGGAATTCAGTACCACTGTTTCCATTTGGGGGATCACAGGCTTCCGACTTCCAAACACCCCTCCCCATCTAAGGTGTTTACCCCCACATGTCATATACCACCCCTGTATGCTGTCTTGTCTGTCTTATCTGTCATCCTACCCAACCTACCCCCCCAAATATACCTACTATCCTTTCCCAACATCCCCTCTCACCTTAAAAAAAAAGAAAAAAGGGCAATCTGTTCAAAAAAAATATTGCCCCATACACAGCTGTCCATTTTGAACACATTCCACTGGACACATGTAATCTGGTCTAATTGGCTTCACAGCATATTATTGTTGTCCTCACCCCTCTCTCAGGGGTTTGACTGTCCAAATCTACCTCAAAATTCAGTGTATGTGCACAGCTGTTGCTGTAGAGGAATTGGGCAGCTATGGACTTTCCCTTCATCCATCCTGCACATCCCTGGCTCTTTTCCCAACTGTCTTTCCCTCTTTTTGTCTCTTTTTCACCATTTTCCTATCACCCCTTTTTAATTTATCTTAAAGAAGTTAGTGTGGGGGTAAGCAGGAGTAAACATTTTTAAGCAGCAGTAAGCGGGTTTAAGCCTGTTTGCATGGGGGCAAGCAATGCTTACACAGGTTAAGCAATTTAGAGGCTAACTGACTGTAAGAATATTTAACTGGAAGTTAGCATTGCTTAACATCATGCAAACCCACTTACAACTGCTTAAAAGTGCCTTAACCACTACGTATTCAACAGCCCTTGTAAGTCTCGAATCCAGGACCCTGCACACCATAGCCAAAGTGATTTACCACTAAGCCATGTCAGATAGCAATAAATCTGATGTTTTCTGAAACATATCATCCAGCACATTCAACAGTAGAAATGTATTTATATATGTAGATGTGTATATATATATATATATATATATACATATATATATATATATATATATATATATATATATATATATCTATATCTATATATACATATATATACATATATATATATATATATATATATATATATATATATATATATATATATACATACATATATATATATATATATATATATATATATATATATATATATATAAATATATATGACCAAAGGCACCGTTAATCGGGGGGATGGGCCCAATTTAAGTACCTCTTGCAATTATTGATATCATCCCCTCCTCCACAGCCAAACAGACCTGCCTTGCAACACAATACCAACACTTGCAAGTCTCATACCCAGGACCCTACACAACATAGCCACAAAAAGTTAACAGTAATCCATCTCACCTGTACAGTCAGGATAGTATCAATAAAATATCATGCAGAACAGTCTGTCTACCATAGGGAATGTACAATGTGGAAACAGTAAACATTCCAATGATACATATACACACAGACATATATGCAGATACACACACACACACACACACACACACACACACACACACACACACATGCACACACACACACACACACACACACACACACACATATATATATATATATATATATATATATATATGTATATACACATACACACACATATGCATATATTACTACGTATAGATATGTATAGGAAGGTACATATTTAGAGGGTGCACAGCATATTGAACAGCCAGTATTCCTACAGTTGCCACCTTTTAAAATGGACAGTGTTTGATTCTCTCTTACAAAAGACAATTATTGCATGAAACATATACCCACAGAGAAGTCAAGAGATATGACACCACACACAGGTTTGCATACATAAGAAATGTTTATTTATGTACTATTTATGTTGTATATGCCATGTCATATAGCTGTTAGGTGTTTGAAATACATACTAACTGAGTAATGCAACTTTCAAGCAAAACATTTTATACAGTAATCTGAAAGCATAACATATGTTGCTGTCCAGGCCATGGCCTTCAAGTAGTACAACAGTAAAGAAACACTGACCTGTAAGATAAGAATCAATCAACACTAATTAATACAGATGTAGTTCAGCAGCTGCCAATTACACTCTGTACTCAACCCCTAGGGGGAAAAGAATTAAGTTGTCACAATGAAAATGTATCTGTTACATAACAATGTTTAACTTAAAACATCACTATCACACTGACAAACAGAACAGTCTGTAAGACAATAGGCACTAGCCCACCAATGTTCCAAAGATGAAATATATGAAAATGTACAGCCATATACCTTAAGGTGTCTTACTACTGATATCCCTCACATGTTGTAACAGCCTAGGTTATAAATGGTGCATACCTCTCCTTCACTGAATGACTTACAAGGGCATATAACAGTGTTACATACACTGACCTCTGGACTGTACAAGGACACACACATTTTGTCCAGCTGTAGCCCACATATATATAGACACTACCCCACAGTAAGTGTTTGGGTCCACAACATCACTGGAATGATGGCAGGAATGGCCACACAACATAATAATAGGCCACTACTTAACAACCTCTTACTGCATGCCATATGGACAAAGCCTGGTATATAGGTGGAGAACAGAGGCTGGAACACAGGGCCATATTTGCAATATTGTTGTTATGCACTGAGAAAGTTGCTGATGTTACAGGATTGGTTGCAACATACCCTTATTCAGGAATATGAAGTCAGAAACACAAATGGATGTACCCATGTACTGATAGCACTCAACAGACAGAATGCCAGTGATAGATCTGAGACAAAACCTGTGTGATGAACAGACAAAACATAACAGCCAATCCACTGGCCATCATGTGGATAGGCCCACAGTTGAGAGCTACACAGACAGACTGCAGTCCATGCTTAACTGGTATGTACACACAAACCCTATAAAACTAGCGGCATACAATGCATATAACAACACTACTCACTCTGTATGTCTGGAACCTTATACAAATATGTAGTTGGCCTGTGTCTGCAAGTCTTGTTGTAAGAGGTATTGCTACCTGCTGTCTGTAACACTGCTGCCCACACACGGGAAGGATGTTCTTCATACAGGAAAGGTAAAGGGGCAACACCCACATGATTTAGTAATTTATACTAGTGGGTTGCCATGACAGTGGTAATTGAAAGTACTACACAGCGGGCCGCATGCAGGTAGCAAGTGGTGGACACTGATTGGTGCAGAGGCCATCACCTAATCCTGCACATCACCTACAAAATCCATGCTGCAATCTATTCAAAGCAGCTCAATCCCTGTAGTGAAGAGAGACTGAGAGAGAGAGAGAGAAAGAAAAAACAAACAAACAACCATTAAAAAAAAAAGTTGTTCACCAAATGAACCTACAAACATCCCGACATAACTAAGAGGACACATCAAACTGTATCCAGAAGAGATGACAATCCTACAACAGGTATGTGAAACATATATGCATGTAATTGAATGTAGTATTTGGTCTATAATAATGTGATAGATGATGTGGAATGATTTATATGCACCATCAGGGGTTATTGTAATGATGTCCTGCTGAACAACTGCTATGGACAATAGTGTCTGTCTTTGTGGGCAGTGAGCCATACCTGTCAACTGTGCAGATCAGCACTGAATGTCAAGATGTAAGCCATCATAGTGTGTGTTCTGTATCGCAAGACATGCATATTAGTGTGGCAAATAGCTGGTGGCAGAAGTAATGCCGTTATGATAGACACGTGAGTTTCAGAGCCCACCACTTGCAGAACAGTCATGTTAATGTGTAATGTAGCATGCACAAATGCCATAGGTGTGTAATAGGTTTACCTGCAATCTGTCGCTATATATACACCTCTAATGTTAGGCTGTGCCCACATGTGACACCTGTCTGTGTTGTAGCAAGGTAGAACAGTGCAGCTGTGAAGGAAGGAGAGTTAGAGAGTGTGGACCTGATGTTTGAATGCACCCCATTTATATATATATATATATATATATATATATATATATATATATATATAGATATAGATATAGATATATATATATATAGATAGATATATAGATAGATAGATATACACACACATATATATATATATATATATATATATGTTGTTGTTGTTGGGTCTTTCGGCTTTTCCCGGTTAGGGTCGCTACAGCGGAACTCCGGTCCGCTAATGATTGGCAGTGGATTTTTACGTGCCAAGTTGCCAGCCCTGATGCACAACCTTTAACTATATATATATATATATATATATATATATATATATATAATCTTCAATACATATTGTACTGACACCATCACCAAGCTTACAACCATGTTCCCACCCATCAACCCAGACATTATAGGACCACCACCATCACACAATCCTTCAAACCCCCTACCCAACTTCTGTCACCCATTACTACATCCATCATCCACAAACGTCTCCTGAAATTAAAACCTTGTACAAATGCCCTTGATAATTTCCCTTCAGAATACCTAAAATTAGCAGCCCCTTCCATTGCCTACCCTGTCAGCATTCTCCTCAATAGGTCAGTTCAAGAATCCTGCATTCCAGACATCTGGAGGAAAGCATTTGTCATCCCTCTGCAGAAAGGCGGCAATAACTCAGACATTACAAGCTTTCATCCTATAGCCATTCTCTCCCCCATCTCTAAAATACTTGAGAAATGTATCCACACTCAGCTCCTAAATCACTTAGTAAAACACCAACTGCTTTCTTCCACATAACACAGCTTCAGGCCAGGTCATAGCACCAACACTGCCCTTATTTCCTTTATACATACATTTAATAAAGCTTGTGATGCTGGCTCCTTAGTCTCAGCTCTCTTTCTTGATCTTTCTAAGGCATTCAACACCATTTCACATTCTCTACTAATTAACAAACTCTCTAACCTAGGATTATCCTCCCACCCTTTAATGGTTTGCCAACTACCTCAATAACAGGCAGCAATTCACCAAATGGCACCACTCCTCCTTCCCTTTCATCCCTACAAATACAGATGTTCCCAGGGTTTAATAATGGGTCCCCTCCTTTACAGCATATTCACCAACAACTTCCATAAAACTCTAACACATAGTTCCATCATCCAATATGCTGATGACTCAATAATAATCTGCTCCACAAAATCTCTCACCGAATTATAGTATCAGACCCAAGAAGCATTCAACTCTACTGAGGACTGGATGTCCAAGAATCACCTAGCCCTTAACCCCAATAAAACGAAACTCCTATTATTTACCTTCTCAGAAACTAGCCCTATCGGTAAATCTTTGTTTACTGTCACTTCCCAAAACAACACTGTCTTAGTTAGAAGCTGTCCCTAGTACAAAATTGCTAGGAGTCATTATAAATGACAGTTTAACTTTTGACCTACATAACCACAGTAACATCAAGAAGACACATCAAAAGCTTGGTGCCCTGTACATGCACAGCTACTTCCTCAGTCTCTCTACTAAAAAGGCCCTAGCCACTTCATTTCTTCTCCCTACTCTGCTGTATGGTGGCCCCATCTTCACCAACCTACAATCCTCCCTAAAAAGTAAGCTTGACTCCTGCAACAATAAAATCACCAAATTTGCTACAAACTCAAAATACACTACACACCACTGCTCATCACATCAACTCAATAGGCTAATATCTCCCCACAACCTTTCTTACCTACAATTAACCACAGCCCACAAGTTAGTCTTCCAACCAGAAAGCTGCCCTTCCCTGTCATCCATACTGACCACATCCCAACCTCAGGTAAGAAAACAAAATGTTGCTGCCTATAGAGAAACCCAAACTCTCAGTCGGAAAAATGTTATATTGCTATGCTGTCTCCAAGCTATGGAATGCTCTTCCTCCTGCTCTCAGAATTATCATCAATCCTGCCATCTTCAAAAAGTCCTTAAAAGTACATCTCCTCTCTCACTGGATATGCTCCTGTACCCCACCAAAACACCCAAACGCCTGATATCCCACTCTAGAACCCTATCACTATCAACCTTTTTTAGTACTTTCTTCATCTCTTGTCTATTGCCTTCCTGTTTCTCTCTCCCACCTACTTCATACTTCTAACTCATTCTTTTTTCTCTTGCTTTGTACCTGTATATCTATACTCCTTTGCTTCTAGCCCCACACCACTATATACCTATGCTCTTGCTCATAACCCACATACTTCTCCGTCCTTCTTTCCTGCTCATAACTTACTTCTATTTACTTTGTTATATCTACTATCATATCATCACACTTTACCTCTTCTACTATCACTTTCTTCCACGTGATATTGACTTCCCACATTACATTCATCCGATGTATTACCTTTTATCTCTAACAAAGACCTTTATTTGTAGTTAACATGCTTATAGTTAAGGTGCATTGTCTCTGTTACATATATGCTTTTTACACTTGCTTTGTTAGCAAATTTTCTATGTAATAACATTGTTTCATTTGTATTTAATAGTCTCTTGTATGTAATATTGTGGTGCTTTGTAATATTTTGGAGCTTTTCTCCCTGTGCCTCCACTGAAAATGGGCTTGTCATAGGCCCAGTGGACTTTCTCGGTCAACAAATACTACAACTAAATAAATAAATAAATACATACATATATGTGCATGTATGTATGTATGTATATATATATATATATATATATATATATATATATATATATATATATATATATACACACACACATGTATGTCTACAGATATACACACACACACACACACACACACACACACACACACACACACACACACACATACACACACACACCATATATATATATGTGTGTGTGTGTGTGTGTGTGCCTACAAAATACACACACGTATAAATATATATATATATATATATATATATATATATATATATATATATATATACATGCCCACTACTGAGAGAACATCACACATATCTATATACACACACACACTCACACACAGATATATATATATATATATATATATATATATATATATATATATATATATATATATATACACACACAGCAGTAAGTGGGTGCAAAATGGACAGTTATGTCTGGTGTGAAATCTTTGTTGGGAACACACTGCCCTTGTTTGTGAAGGTGGGATTGGTATTTTGGGGAAGGATAGTAGGTATATTTGGGAAGGTAGGTTGGGTTGGAAGACAGACAAGACAGCATACAGGGGAGGTATATGACACATGTGGTGGGCAAACACCTTGGATGGGGAATGTTGCTTGGAATGTGGAAGCCCATAAGCCCCCATATGGAAACTATGAGACCAAGGTTCCCACCCATGGGCAGTCACAGCAGCATCTTTACGGCACTGAAGGTGCCTGGGCTGGTTGATGAGCAGGAGGAGCATGCGGACCCTGTGATTGTGTACTGAGGGCCTCAAGGTGGTGTAGCACATCCCCCATGTCTCTGTGGTGCTCCCTATGCACCAGACCCTGGACCTGACTTCGGGTGACAGGATCCTTTCTGTGCATGCTCCTGGGGGGGGTGAACATCATCCCCTGAGGTGGTTCCACCTGAAAGTAGTGCAGGACCAGTAGATGAGGAGGCCCCAGGGTGGATCCCAGATGTGATGTGGCCTGGTAACATGGCCAGATGAGGTGGGAGAGGTGGTTTTGCTGGCAACTGTCTTCCCAAACATGCTATTGTGTCACTGTTATAGGGGAAATGTGGGTAGTAATAGTCCATACATTCCAGGATTATGTCTAACAGCATGCATAGATATCCCCATTAACACAAAACAACAGATGTGCAGCAGTCGCATAGCAAACAGAACACATGCATATGTGGAACCATATTGGCCCTTACAACGGCATGCAGGTGACATTGTTCATAACAGGCCAGCAATGATAGTGTCTGAACATGGAACATGACTACAAACACATTGCACAAAGTGTTGTACAATATGATATATGTCCCAACAGTAGGTCTGCTGTAAACATACCTGTTGAGTTGTGTGACCAGATTGTTGTTGCAGATATGCTGATGGGGAGACAGAGATGTGTATTAACAAGTATTATATCCTTGCAGTGTGAGATCCTCAGACCTATTTTCCTCTTTATATCTTTCAGGCACAATGTCTCGGGAAAGACTACCGATCTATACACCCCAGGAGAATGACATCATCGTTACATACCTGGTGCAGTACTACCATACCCTGTTTGGACATACAGCCCATGATCTGCAGGAGAGGACCACCTTGTGGAACAATCTTGTCCACGGGGTAAACGATGTTGGCCTGCATAACCGCAGTTATGAGCAGGTCTGACATCGGTACACTGATCTACTTCTCCATGCCCATCGGCGTGCTGCTGTGGTTAGGAGAGACCAGCTTGTCATGGGGGGGGGGGGTCATGCCATCCAGCCCCCCCTGACACATGCTGAGTAGCTCCTCGCCAGCCTCGGGGCACCTGCCCACCCGCAAACACAAGACCAGGCGTAGAGCATTGTGGAGGTGGGTGCTACCCATGCAATGGCTGAGGAGAGTGCAGGTAAGGCCATAAGCACATCAGTAGACCACTGTTGCATACCCATCTGAATCTGTAGAGTTTAACCATGCATATGTGAGATGAAATATATTCAGTCTGTTTCTGCTCTGCAGTAATAAACAGATGTGCATAATCTGTAGTACTGCGGGTCTGTACTGTTGATGTACTGTAATGCTGCTCCCACCCTGTACCAATGCCACAGGTGTGGCTGCTGACATCACATCTCTCACACAACTATGTAGGTCCCTCTGGTATACCTCCAGGGCAGCAGCCTGTAGCTGGTGAGTATGGTGCTTATTCAGGTTTGCCAATACATCGGTCATGCTATGGCCATGGTATATTCCATGCACACATTTAACACACCTACCCATAATGCATGCTATACATGTTCACTTATCATTGCTGTTAACTGCACTGCATCACAGTGGTCACCATGGTGGTATATCTGAAGGATATACTTCATTCAATGTAATAAAATCCAATATAGAATATAAAATTCATAGTGTTAAGCGCTTTCATCAAAAATTTGACTTCATCAGAACTACCAGACCATTTTCACTGAACATTTAAATACTCTCAATCTAAATAAGCAATACATCAACACATCAATAAAACAATAAATCAATTAACTCAAATCCTATTGAAAAAGACAGGAGTAATTCAGAGCACTATTAAAAAACCTTGTAAAAATGTACATTTAAAATACATATATTGTTAATGTAACACCATCATACAATTAAATATTTCATCTGAATCAAACCTTTGCTTTACTTAACAAAACATTTGACATAAAAAAAAAAAAAAAAAAATATATATATATATATATATATATATATATATATATACATATATATATATATGTGCATGTGTGCGTGTGTGTGTGTGAGTGTGTGTGTGTGTGTGTGTGTGTGTGTGTGTGTGTGTGTGTGTGTGTGTGTGTGTATTTCAATATGTGATAAAATTGTGAATAATATTATATAATTTTATTTATTTTATTTATTTATTTTACATTTGTTTACCGGGTTAGTCCAACTGGATACATATCCCTTTTCAGCAGAGACCCGGGGAGAAAAGCTCCACAGTACAACAGGTATTAAGTTACATTCCAAAAAGGCAACATAACATGGTAAGGTATAAAGTGTTTCAACATAACAGTTGCATGAAAGTTCAGGGAAAAAAGAGAAAAGCGTATACATAATTGAGACAAGGTTTAGGTTTGACATATAACAATTTCATAATAACATGGTCAGGTAGTACGAAGTAGAGATATAACAGTAGCAATAATGTTCCAGGTAAAAAGGAAAACATATACATAAGTGAGACAGTGTTTAGGTTTGAGTTACATGTGTACAGTTTATAGATTTATAGTTTATAAAATATATAATATATAATATATAGTAGCATATTATTTTATGTTATGCTTGAAATATTTTAAGTAATCTTATTAGCTTTTTCCTTTAACACTGGATAAATGGATAAATGGTCATTTAAACCTGGGTGGGAAACTGGCAGCCAACCTAAGCTGCCACATTAATTCTTTTTTACACAAATAATTCTTCTAATCTCCCCCCTCACATCAATATAAACCACATCCACAATTCTAAACATAAAACCTGTGTAACCCACACAGTCCACATTATGTCTATAAAGAGCATTTGTCTTCTTTTTATTTTTTATTTCATATAAGTGTTCATAAATCCTGCACTTGAGAGCCCTCTCCATTTTTCCAATATAAAACCCTGAGCAGGTGTTACATAATGCAATATAAACTATTCTATTTGTGTAACCGTTCCCTTTTCTAAGATGTAAAACACTACATATCCTGTTATTCAGTGTTACAGAAGGAACCTGTACAATATATCCACACTGAGAACACCGCCCACATGGCTTTGCATTTTCCTCAGTATGAGATTGACTCACCTTGCTCTTCTTTAAATTTAACTTGATATTGCTGCCAACTTTTGTGGAAAAAATAGGTTTCTCACTATCTTCCTGTGTATTTCACTGTTAATTTTGAAAATTCCCCAATTTTTATGTAAACTTTGCTTAATTTTGTTACACAGGGGGCTATGTTGAATGATACATGCCTGACTGAAGTTGTTGATCTTTGTACTGAAAGGGGTGCCAGTTGTCGGTTCTCTTACAGCATTTCCTAGTCTGTAGCCAAATTCGTCTTTCCTGAGCTCTGTTCTGAAATCCCCACAACTTAAAAGAGGTTTATATTTTTTCCCCCATTCATCAAAAATATATTTCATAATATGTTCAACTATATGGGGTGGGTATCCTCTTTCAAAAAACATAGTCTTCAATAAATCATATCCTATTATTCCATCTTCCCTGTCTGAGGTCATTCTGGCCACTCTGATGGCCTGACCTTACACTATGCTTTTTTTCTGTTCTTGAGGATGGTGGCTATGATAATGCAAATAGCCATTGCAGAAAGTGGGCTTATGGTACACATTAGATTTAAAACCACCAGGGATCTTAGAAACCTTAACATCCAAGTAACTCATTTCTAATTTCTGGATTTCATAGGTGAACCTTAAGAAATTTGTACTATTATTTAAGTACTCAATAAACTGTGGAATGTCCCCCTGTCTCCCCTTCCACAAGATAAAAATATTGTCCAGGAATCTCAAATATGTAACTATATCCTCCTGAAATCTACTACTGAAGACATATTGTACTTCCCACCCCAACAAAACCAAATTGGCATATAGGGGCAGCAGATGCTGCTCCCATGGCAACTCCTCTTGTTTGCTGATAGTACTCACCCTCAGAAAATATATAGTTGTTATCTAAAACATGTGCCATAATTTCACAAACAAGTTGAAGTTGTCCAGGGTCCAAATTCGAGCATGTTTGTAAAATGCCTTCAAAAAATTCCATCCCCCTCCACTCTTGGTATACAAGTAAATAGATCCTGGACATCGATAGTTAAGAATATAACTTTCTCAAACCAAAGTTCCTGCTTAAATTACCCCAAAAAATCCCAAGAGTATTTTAGAATGTGTGGTATACCCTCTAAAACATGCTGTCAGGTTTTATCTACAAACACTGCCAAATTATGTGTTTTAGACCCACAAGCTGTTACAATGTGTCTAAAAGGTGGAGAAACTATACTTTTGTGAATTTTCGGTATAATGAAAAAAACAGGAATCTTGGAGTGGGTATTAACCAAAAAATTGTATAGTTCTAAAGAAATTCTCTGTTCCAATAGATATTCCTCAAAATAGCTATCTATCCTCTGATATGCAATATTTATTTGGTTTCTAGAAGCTTGGAGATAATTCTGTTCATCATATAAAATATCTTGCATGGGGTTAATATAAGCACCAGTATTGTATACAACAACACCCCCTCGTTTTGGTATTTTTAGCACCTACACACCATATTGTGGTTCCTGTATCTGAAGGGTATGTAAGAGTCCTGCAATATAACTAACAACCTGTCATTGCAAGATGTGTGCACAGAGATAAACATAATTGTGGGACAAATGGCCTACAGTAGGGACACGCCTGAAACATCACCCTTATACAGTGCTACAACAGTGGACATACCACTATTACAATGGCAACTATTTCAGATCTACACTAAGGCATATCACAATACTGCATTCCACAACGTTTACAACCTGTAATGTGGTCCTAACATGAGCAATAAATGTGTAATATGGAATCCTATGTTAGGACAGCAAATATGGGGAATACATACCTTCACAAACACTGGAAGCATATGTGTGCATACACTCCAAATAACATATTGTGGAAGCAGCTTTTGAGGTACTGACAGCATGCACTCTTCATGAGTATGGACCTTCTAGCAAGTACAGGTCCTCAATGTCACACCAAGAAATGGTCTTCTGTCCAAGATGTTTGGCCATCAGATGTGCCCACTTTCCTGCAACAGAGGTAGCTATGGCTTGCACACATCTTACAAGCTATGGAATGGATCCCATACCCAACAGGTAGCACCCAGGAGTTGAACATGTAGCCTCACTTTAACATTGCATATACCATGGCAA
Organism: Protopterus annectens; assembly: GCF_019279795.1. Lineage (NCBI taxonomy): Eukaryota > Metazoa > Chordata > Ceratodontiformes > Protopteridae > Protopterus > Protopterus annectens. The sequence continues at coordinate 401,302,834 of NC_056725.1, forward strand.
ACAGTGTAGACAGTCATGTATGTGGTGAGGATGTACGGGACAGGATTAATGTAGAAATTAAACAGATGGCCATCCATGTTGCAAACTGGTACTGCAGGCTGCCTAGTAACATGCCACAACACTGAGGGAGTTGCAGGAATGTCTAGCAAGTACTGACTGTGCAGTACCTATGTTGGCAGTTGCCTGGACTCTGCATAAGTGTGGCCCGTGGGTTAAGGTAATCAGATGGGACAGTTGTACTGCAGGAAACATCAGCCAGGGCTCTCTACAGGTGGTGTATGCATAACAGCAAAAGTTCCCCAAAGGCATGCATTGCAGTGTGTAGTGGTGTACAAAGACCAAGTTGGAAACCTACAGACAGTATCAATTAAGATACATGTGCTGCACAAACAACACCTCACGCCACCACTGGCCCATCATCCCCATCTGTACCTTGCTGGTGCCAGTGTACACCTGTATGTTTGCCATTCGTTAGCAGGGACTCAGCTGGTAAACATGGTGTTCAGAGTTTGGGACACTGCAAAATGACACATGTGTAGGCCATAGTTGTCAAGCATCTGCAAAAAAGCTAAGGATGGGGAGGGGGTTTCATCCTGAAACACAACAGTGCACTGAAGCAGAGATCCAAAGCTTGCTAAGAATGGCTGTATTTGCACAAAGTCAAGGTCATGAATTGTGGCAGACATAACCCTCACTCCACAGCAATAGTGACGGCACTGTGTGAACTCCAAGGGCTATGCACATGAGTTGACCTTGGAATCATGCAGAGTTGGGGACATTTGTAGGGCAGAGTGACCAAATACTGGTAAATGCAGATGGCCCATGCTAGTATACCCCTTCCAGGAATAGTGACTTCTGTAGTACACATAACAGTTGGTGCAACAAACCATCATGATAAGGGTGTGCACACATATGCACCCACAAATTGTATGCCCCTCAATCAGCATCTGCTCAACTAACACATTTGTTTGATACTGCATTAGATTGCACAGGTCGTATGTCACATATCAGTTTTGTGTAATGTTAACATATTCAGTAATGTGGCCTCATCAGGGAAGAGGATGCCATATCAATAAGGGTGTGTACACTCCCCATAGCCACAGTAAGGTTTGAAGGTTGTCAGTGTAATTGTATTTTATTGGCTACCCATGCACCGCTGATGATGAGATCTGTAAATCAGATATCAGACATTCACAACTGACATCTGTCCACATATCATCCCAGGTATGCATCGCACAAATACACAGGGGCTGTGAGAAGCAGAGCAAACATAACTGAAACACATATGGACATTCAGCAATGGTGTTTACACCTGTGAGGTATGGTGCACAGTACGTGCCAGGGTGCCAAACAGGTGCACAGCAATACTGTGTACATCAGTGCAGTGTGTTCCAGGGGAAGGGGCATCACCTACTAACACAACCCATGCATCACAGAGATGTATAATGTTGGTAACAGGGATTGACTATAGCTGCACTGCATGCTGCTGAGTGCCATATGTCATGCATGTTGACAGATGGGTAATGAGAGGTCGGTGTGTAATATCTTTGTGCAACCTCACCTGTAAGTGTGTGTGTGTGTGGGGGGTGAATTTGTCTGTAAGTGCTATTTGATGGAGTGTAGGGGGGATTGATGCATGTAGAATGCATGTGTGCATGTGTGTGTGTGTGTGTGTGTGTGTGTGTGTGTGTGTGTGTGTGTGTGTGTGTGTGTGTGTGTGTGTGTTTGTGTGTGTGTCCATGTATGCACATGTGTGAGTGTGGGGTTGTTCATACCTCTCAACTTCCTTTAGAAATCATACAGTAGATGGAAATGGACAGACACATTAGACACCAGGAATACTTTTCAAAAATGTAATCACAGGAAAGCTGATAGAATAATAAAGTCTGCAGCATGAAAGATGCATTAGGAGGAAAGACTAGACACCAGGGATACTGTTATAATTGCAATCAGCAGAAAGGTGAAAGAATACCCAAGTATGCAGCACTAAAGATGCATTGGGGAATTACTAGACAACACCAGAGAGTGTTTCCAAATATTACTGTAGTCCACATAAAAAGCTAATAGAGCAACAGATCTTGCATCTACTAAACAATAGTCAAGTACAAAACTCCAGTGCATGACATTATTGACTGACTGTAGTAGCCTATAACATATGGGGGCCATGCTCAAGATGTCTGGACAAAACCAGGGTGAACACTTGATGACATCAGAGAGTGTTTGAAAAAAATGACTCCAATCAAGTTAAAGAGTTAATGGAGTAACAGATCACGTTTTGTGATCACTTTTCTGAGCAATTAGAAGAATGATACATTAATGATTGGTATTATGGACTGTAATTATTCAAGACTGATGCAGGATGGGGAAAATAAGAGAAAAAACCAGTGACATTCTGTAAACTTAGGGACAGGTAAGTAGTATGGTGGAATGTCAGGGTGTGCATGTGTGTGTGTGTGTGTGTGTGTGTGTGTGTGTGTGTGTGTGTGTGTGTGTGTGTTTGTGTGTGTGCGTGTGTGTGTGTGTGCATATGTGTGTGTGTGTGTGGGGGGGGGTTGTTTGTATATGTGTGTACAGTTAAGCAATGACATACAGTTCTTAAAGTGCATTTCTTGTTTTCCCCTCACAGGGGGCAAGGTGGGTCAGGGTACCTCCTGCAGGCAATCTGATGTTGTTGTCCATACAGACACTGAAAATGATGATAGGTGTGCTGAGGCACATACGGGATTGTCAGGGGCTGAAGCTTCACCATCGTTTGACATCCCACTGTTATCAAACCCATCCCCGCACACAGTCACATTGCCTATACATACCCCATCACCAGTGGCCATGGCTGAGGTTGGTGGCATGGAATAAGACAGTGTGGTATCTATGGCATGTGTGTTTGGACACAACAGCCATAGCCAGATGTCTGGTGGGGTACCACATAGGAAGATGCACAGGGGTGCTCATCAAAGAGGGTTGCTGGTCATCATGCCACTGGCAGAAGTGCCACATCTGGTGCCACTCGATGCATGTTTCAGGCCATCATGCAGGCGCAGTCACATATGGAAAGGTACACCAGACAGGCTCTGAGGCTGCAGAGGGCTACTCATTCAGCTGTTACTGACAACATCCATGATCCTGCAGGTGCCCTTCTTTATTTTTCAGAGGTCATGGATAGATGGTTGGGTGAGATGGTGGGAATCCTCGACCATGGAATGTCTGTGCTCAAACATATGGTGGGAGTGGTGCAACTGCCACGTGGACGTAGGCCAGCCAGCAACACCAACAGCTGGACGTTGACATGGACTTGCCAAAACACAGAGCCGCTCCTATAGTGGCAGTACCAGCCCAAGCACTACAGGAGGGGCTTTGTCCACACCATTCCACAGCAGGCCACATGCACATGGCCCTGGCTGGTCCCAAGAGGAACCTGTATCCAGCAGACATATGTCATCATCAGGAGAGAGTACCATATTGTGGCTTGTACATGGTGGTGCCTGTGGAACCTCTGGCAAGCACAGTCCTCATGTCCATGGCCAGAGATGGTGAACTGCACACCCTGTCAAGTACGGTCTGCAGCTGTCCAACATACCCTTGTATAGGGCAACCACATGGCAGAACTGTGTGCATGCATAAACACACACATTACCAACACAGCTACAGCAACCCCATACCTACACACACCACATCGCAACAGCCCAATTAATAATTAACTCCCCTCACTCACACACATGGTGTCAAACATATGGCTCAGCCTAGGTCTCTGGCAAACAAACAACACACCCTTTGCATATGATGGTACCTGTGCCACATCCCTGTCATCCATAACATCGATGCAGGGACAGGCTAATATGGTTCTGATGCACAGGGTGATTGTACTACCGTGTACCAATGTATTATTGTGTAACATGTTGTCAGCCATGAAATTTAATGCTTACATGTCAGGAAGTGCAACTGTCCAGCCATGATGCATTATAGCTGTTATTAACACTGAGTAATCGTGGTCTCCATAATGTATTCCCGTTTGTGTTGTAAGTGTCCATGTGTCAGCAGGATGAAGGTCTGCTGTTGTATCCTACAAGGAGTATGGCACTGTGGCGACACCTTGGCTGTGCCATATCCTGGGTACACATGAACACATCACAGGTCTGTATAAGTTACTGCATGTGCCACATGGCTGATATATCTGGGGGTGTATATAGGTGAGTGCATTCGGGCTGATATCATCAGCCCTTCTACAGTGGACAATGGTAAGTGTACTAGGTGGTACACACCACATGTTTGTGTATAACACACACAGAGGCTTTGGTGTTGATGCAATACACAGAGAATGCTGTACACATGGATGTATGTACCTGTGCAAGGAACCCATTTTAGCTTATGTAATTCCAACAAGACAGAATCGTGCACAACACATTGGGAAATAAGCAGTCTGCTAGTTTAATGTCATTGACAATGGTACTGGCAGGGTATATGTCCCCTTCCCCAGTGTAGTGCAATCCTCAACTTGGTAAACATAGATGTGCTGGTGTGGTTGGCACAGCCCTACCCTTTGGAGAGTGTGAGGTGCTGTACAACTGCAGATAGTGCAAGAGAAAACTACTTAACCTGTTAACATGAACTGTACAGTATTACAACCATCTAAGTGTGGGGGGGGGGTACACTCAACAGTAGCTGCAATGATGGTGGCTGTGTCCACAACAGCCACACCCAACTATATATACCAACCCCAGTATCACTGTACACCTATACAGTGGAGAAGAGGGCATTTACACATCTACCACTAGTTGTGATGGAATGTATTTCCACAGGATGATACCTGTAAAATCTTAGCATTTGGCAGGCAGTTCTCAAATAGATGACCTCCTGGGACATGTATAGTCTGCAAACTCCTTCACATACACATGCAGTCTTACTTGGCACTACTGGGACTAAAACCCCTACCTAGGCATGTAGTGCTACTGATGTGTGTGGCCTTAATTACACACACCACACAGCTTTTAGGATTAGGTGTGTTCCAGGTTGCATGTTTTGTGAAGACCATCCCCAGGCCTGCACAGTATGATTGCAATGGAGGCTATACTGGTTGTTTATGGAAAATACGTAGTGTGATATACTGTCATATACACATTGACAAATACATAACAGTCATACACACATCAGAGAGACCTGGGCTTATCAGTGCTAACTACCTTGTCAGTGTGTCCATTCTCTTACAGATATGTTGCATACAGCACATGCATAACTGGGCTGTTATCAGTTACCTATTTGGTTGATGGTGGCAGTAGTCCCCATACAGTGGAACATAGGACATGTATTGGGGGTACCATGGTGTAAAGACAGTATACCCAGCACCCACACCCCACAGTGGATATTGTATGCACTGAAACCCATGATAATACTCTGACATACCCAAAATCACACATTGATCAGGGCTGCAATACAACCCCTTGTCTATCCCAATAGTGCTACTACAGGGATATGCATCTAATGCACATGCCACAGGGATAGTAGGGTGATGCATTGCTATGGCTCTCCTACAGTCAGCAACATCACTATCCCTAATACTGTGTGGCAAGACATATTGTATTAGGAGAATGTGGCCTCAGAAGGTTGTATCCTACAAATATACACACATGCAGAGATTCACACACTTGCCAGAACTCAGAGGGTATCCCATGCCTGTCAACTCATTTGTACAACAGTGTTGTGCTGGTACTGCAAGGCCCAAGTAGCCTTTAGGGTGAAGAGTGTAACAAGGTACATGTAATGTCCGCTACAGCAGCAGCCACATCTAACTATGGCAATGGAGGTTGAGGTGAGTGTGAAGGGCCTCAGGGTATTATCAACTACATATCTACAAACACACAGACACTGTTATTCTCAGTAATGCACACATACACATTTGTCAGTACTGGGTTCCATCGGTGCAGGTGTTCATAGGTGTGTACAAGGTTATTGTTCATGAAGAGATGGGAAGTGTAGGGGATGTGTGTACAGTGCTATCATGCCACCTGCCATGTGCCAGCAGGCCATCTATTAACAGATACCACAGGAGTGATCCTCAGGGTGAGAGTTACATGTAACATCCAATGATCTGGTTGCCTCTTGCAGAGGGCAAGTGAGGTGCTCCAGTTGACATGTATGCAACATGTATTACATATCATGGTCAGTGTCTGTCTTGGAGACCTGTACCCAAGCATGTTCTGTTGACTGTGGTAGTGTAGTTGAGGTATCCAAGGCATGTGGTGTGTACAGGGTGTAGATTCCTAGCTGTGGCATTCATAACACAGATGGGCAAACATATCAGTATCACTCAGGCATAGATTGCCGGTATGCAGCCAAGATGGAGTCCTGACATCTGCACATCTGTACAGAGGACAGACAGACATCAGCTAGCCAACTGATTATGTAGTAGGATGGCTGTATTAACAGATGTCTGACACTGATAGGTATGCCATTATTATATGACACCAGCCCTCAATGACATATCCTATCCACGCAGTAGTCTACAGTTAATATCCACATGTCAGATAAATATCCAGTAGCAAATACTTAATGACACACAGCTCACACACCAAGAACTTGATAGTTGGGACTCAGAGTACATCTTTGCATGCAGGGGTGTTTAGGTTCAGGACATCAATTTGCAATCTACTCTTACTTGGAAATGCACTGTCAACCGTAGTAACGTAATGATACACTGCATGCCAGTGTGACTGCATATAACCTTGGATACTACCCAGGTAAGAAACGCATTCAAATAGAAAAGAGTGTTGTACAAGCCATATATACTCAGGTGTCCCAGACAGTAGACTCACATCCCGTGCTACTGTGATGACAGCACATAGATGCATGTTATATACATGGAATTAAATACACTTATTAGAGATGTCATTACTTTGCTATTTTATCAAACCAGAATACGAACACTGGTTACCAGGGCTGAGCCATGCTTAGCAGGTTTCAGCATTCCTGCAGTCTGAATGCTAAGCAGATTTACGCACTGGTAACTGAAGCTGATACAATGTGAGCACCTTTTTTGTTCAACCATACGTTAGCAGCACTTACCTTCATGCACACCTGTGCAAACTCGCTTAAAACTGCTAAAACCTGCCTTAACCACTTGGTATCCAATAGCCATTGTTCTGCCCAGCAACAAAATAAACAGCCCTTACAGGTCTTGAACCTACAACCCTGTACACTATAGTCACAGCAGTTAACCCCTAAGCCATTACAGCTGTGAAGACAGTTGTTATTTTTTCCAATATATCTGTCAGTATACATACTTAATAGTATTGAATAACTGCTATGACTTCTACAATTGTGTAGTACTTGTTAGTGATATTATGCTGAATCACGTATATTGTTATATCTAAATATACACATAGATAAATACGGTGTGATACATCTGGGAAGGTATATACAACAGTCATGTTTACACATAAGGATATGGATATATATATACATATATATATATCTATATATATCTATATATATATATATATATATATATATATATATATATATACACACACACACATATGTAGATATATGTGTGTACATGTACACACCCATGTATATTCATATATATGTATTTATATACATCCGTATATTGCGTTTTATATATGGTCATATATATATATATATATATATAAATATATATATGTGTGTGTGTGTGTGTGTGTGTGTGTGTGTGTATGTATATCATATATATATATATATATATATATATATATATATATATATATATATTCCCAAAAAGTGAACAGAGGGAATGAGGAAGAGATGGGCAGGTATGGTGTTAAGCAAAGGAATGCAGAAGGTCAGTTGGTAGTGGATTTTGTGAAAAGGATGGACATGGCTGTGATGAATACGTATTTTAACAAGAGGGAGGAGCATAGGGTGACATACAAGAGTGGAGGAAGATGTACACAGGTGGATTATATCTTATGTAGAAGGGCCAGTCTGAAGGAGATTGGAGACTGTAAAGTGGTGGCAGGGGAAATTGTAGATAGGCAGCATAGGATGATGGTTTGTAGGATGACACTGGTGATCAAGAAGGGGAGGATGAGTGTGAGGGCAGCAACAAGGATCAAATGGTGGAAATTGAAAAAGGGTACTTGTGAGGTGATGTTCAGGGAAGAGTTAAGACAGGCACTGGGTGGCAGTGAAGAGTTACCAAATAGCTGAGTAACTACAGCAGAGCTAGTAAGAGAGATGGCTAGAAAGGTGCTTAGTGTGACATCTGGAAAGAGGAAGGAGGACAAGGAGACCTGGTGGTGGAATGAAGAAGTACAGGAGAGTATACAGAGAAAGAGGTTAGCGAAGAAGAAGTGGGATTGTCAAAGAGATGAAGAAAGTAGACAATAGTATAAGGAGATGAGGTGCATGGCAAATAGAGAGGTGGCGAAGGCTAAGGATAAGGCATATGAAGAGTTGTATAAAAGGTTGGAGACTAAGGAGGGAGAAAAGGACCTTTACCGATTGGCTAGACAGAGGGACCGAGCTAGTAAAGATGTGCAGCAGGTAAGGGTGATAAAGGATAATGAGGAAAGTGTACTCACAAGTGAGGAGAGTGTGTTGAGCAGATGGAAAGAGTACTTTGAGGAGTTGATGAATGAAGAGAACGAGAGGGAGAGAAGGTTGCATGATGTGCGGATAGTGAATCATGAAGTGCTGTGGATTAGCAAGGAGGAAGTAAGGATAGTTATGAAGAGGATGAAGAACAGAAAGGCTGTTGGTCCAGAGGACATACCTGTGAAAGCATAGAGGTGTTTAGGTGAAATGGCAGTAGAGTTTCTAACTATATTGTTTAATGAAATCTTAGAAAGTGAGAGGATGCCTGAGGAATGGAGAAAAAGTGTTTTTGTACCGGTTTTTAAGAATAAGGGTGATGTGCAGAGCTGTAGTAACTACAGAGGGATTAAACTGATCAGTCACAGCATGAAGTTATGGGAAAGAGTAGTGGAAGCTAGGTTAAGAAGGGAGGTGATGATTAGTGATTAGCAGTATGGTTTCATGCCAGGAAAGAGCACTACAAATGTGATGTTTGCTCTGAGATTGTTGATGGAGAAGTACAGAGAAGGTCAGAAGGAGTTGCATTGTGTCTTTGTGGATTTAGAGAAAGCATATGACAGGGTGCCTAGAAAGGAGTTGTGGTATTGTATGAAGAAGTCGGGAGTGTCAGAGAAGTATATAAGAGTGGTACAGGATATGTACAAGCATAGTGTGACAGCGGTGAGGTCTGTGGTGGGAGTGACAGATGTGTTTAAGGTGGAGGTGGGATTAAATCAAGGATCAGCTCTGAGTCCTTTCTTATTTGCAATGGTGATGGACAGGTTGACAGATGAGATCAGACAGGAGTCCCCGTGGACTATGATGTTTGCAGATGACATTGTGATCTGTAGTGAGAGAAGGGAACAGGTAGAGGAGACCCTGGAGAGGTGGAGATATACTCTAGAGAGAAGAGGAATGAAGGCCAGCTGGACTAAGACAGAATATATGTGTGTGAATGAGAGGGAGGATAGAGGAATGGTGAGTATGCAGGGACTAGAGGTGGCGAAGGTGGATGAGTTTAAGTACTTGGGATCAACAGTTAGGAGTAATGGTGAGTGTGGAAGAGAGGTGAAGAAGAGAGTACAGGCAGGATGGAGTGGATGGAGAAGAGTGTCAGGAGTGACTTGTGACAGACGAGTACCAGTAAGAGTGAAAGGGAAGGTCTACAAGAGGGTAATGAGACAAGCTATGTTATATGGGTTGGAGACAGTGGCATTGACAAAAAGGCAGGAGTCAGAGCTTGACGTGGCAGAGTTGAAGATGTTAAGGTTTGCACAGGGTGTGACGAGGATGGACAGGATTAGGAATAAGTATATTAGAGGGTCAGCCCAGGTTGGAAGGTTTGGAGACAAATCCAAAGAGGCAAGATTACATTGGTTTGGACATGTGCTGAGGAGGGATGCAGAGTATATTGGGAAAAAGATGCTAAGGATGAAGCTGCCAGGTAACAGGAAGGCCTAAGATAAGGTTTATGGATGTTGTGAGAGAGGATATGCAGGTGGTTGGTGTGACAGAGCAAGATGCAGAAGACAGGAAGAAATGGAAACAGTTGATCTGCTGTGGTGACCCCTAACGGGAGCAGCCGAAAGAAGAAGAAGAATATATATATATATATATATATATATATATATATATATATATATATATATATATATATATATATAATATGTATATGAATATATGTAAACATATATATATATATATGTGTGTGTGTGTGTGTGTGTGTGTGTATATAATTTATATATATATATATATATATATATATATATATATATATATATATATATATATATATAAATACATATATGTATTTATATACATGTATATGTGTATATATCTATATAGATATATACATATATGTATAACATATGTCCATAACATGTAGTGGGTCATACCTCAGCACCCACAATTGCAACTTCTTAGTGCAAGGGGATGTCATGTATGTAGACTGTTGCTACTGTAACAGGGGTTGTCTTAACAGAAATGTGTGGGAAGTCACATCTGATACTGACACATACACCATCAGTTACTGACAAACATCATAAGATCATCATAGTGCAGTACCACAAATATCACAGTAATGATCCTATGGAATACAGCAGAGATATGACCAATAAATGTGGACAGTCTGACACACTTTGGTCAGTCCAGAGGTGTACACAGAACCCATTAGTGCAAGATGTGTGGACCAAGCCTGACAATGTGGATGTTACAGCCATGTAAATGGGGATATCACAAAAATACTGGACTAGATAAGCTAACACAGTTTATGCATTCACACTCTCCTGTCTGTCCTGACAAATAATAACCAGAAGAGCAGAGGACACAAGCCCACATACTACCCAGTAGTTAGAGACATACATCTGTACAGCATCCCACTGCTTTGTCATATATACACAACAGTGATGGTGACCCAGCAACAGTACGTCTGACAAATATCTGGACATAACATCACACTGGGTAAGTACACTGAGCTGCTAGGCAAGTCACAAAGCACTGTGCAAACTACAGGCAGATTGTCACAACACTGGCCTATATTTCTTATTGGGGAGTACACATGTTCCTGAAAATATAGCAGGCTCTATAGGCATGTAACATCATGGAGTAACAGACACCTGTGTGAAAGCGCATACCCACAACGAATCTGAACACAGCCACAGTCACATATGGTAAGCATGCTTAATATTACAGTATGTAGACTATGTAATCAACACCATCCTCATATGTGCCACTTACACACTAACCCTACATATATTCTGACGCCTGACTGTGGTATGGGACATGTGTCAGTTTTGCCCTATAAACATGTACACCGATAGGGTACAATATGCTGGAGCAGCATGCGACATCAGATAGAACAGGACCAAGAACAATGACATCTACCACTGTCTGTACACAGGCCAAGGTACATATTCACAATACACACACTGTCGACAATCAACATAAGTACACAGACTTCAGTACTGTACACACTACAACAGAATGTCCTGGTTTTGTCCTCAAATATAAGCCCTACTATACATAACATGTCTATCAGTCTGATATCTCACTGGCTTATCAGGTATGATGTCAGTAAATAATGGTGTACTAAACATATACTCCTCTTACTGCATGACATATGTACAAAGGTTTACAGAGTTGTGGCTGGAGGCACAAACACAGGGCAGATATTAACATGTTGCTGTGATAAACCCATACATTTACTGGTGTAACAGGGTTTGTTGTGACATATGCCTTCTGAGGGATATGAAGTCAGTAACTCACATGGCTGTCACCATGTACTGATTGCAATCCTCAGAGTATGCTACTGCATTTCTAAAGATAGGACATGTGCAAATAACACAACACATGTAAGACTCCAAACACTGGCTAGTCTGCAGATAGCCTTATAGGTGAGAGTTTCCTCAACCACATAACACTGTCAGAACAGATATTAAATCATGTAGACCAGCCATATCCACACAAACCCTGTTAAACCAGCATTACTTCTAATGTAGAAGAGCAAGAGTTGCATTCTGTCCTCATGTCTGGAACATCCCTCTCCTGTTTGTTGTCCTGTCTCCACAGTGTATGTTGTAAGAGGTATATCCCACTACCCTATGTGATGCTGTTTGCCAAACACTGACATGAAGTCCTGCTCACAGTGAATGAAAAGGGCCAACACCCACATGATGTTCCTAGTTATAGGAATGTGTCTCCATGCAATTGACTATGAGAATGTTACCACAGCTGTTCCACATGCAATCAGCCAGTGGGGGACTGCAATTCATGCACAGGCCATCAGCTGATCATGAGCATCACTTACAAAACACAAGCTGTTGCCTACGCAAAGCATGTGTACTTTTCCACATCCCCCAGAGAGGGAATAAGAGAGATAGACAGAGACAAAGTAAGAAAAGAAGGGGTAGGAGTGTAAGAGCAAAGCATGTTTATGTCACATTTATCACTACAGGGTTTCAAACTCCTGCCTGACTATGTATTGCTATTACATTTTTATGCAGTTACTGCATGCGCCACAGAGCTTACATGCTAAAGAGCTGTCCAAAGGTATCTTTGGAGGTGAGTGACATCAGCAACAGTGATAAAGGAGGGATAAGGAAAGTGTAGTACATGTGCCTGTCCACAAAAACAGGTGTCAAGGAAGACACAACTACACTCTGTCAGGGACCCACACACATTACCACAGTTGGCAGGGTCAGGATTAGAACTCCTAACTAGTTTGCTACACTACAGTATTACACAGGTATCACATGCACCACAGATGTTATCAGGCTGATATATGGACAAAGGCTATGTCAAGGTGACTGACATCAGAAGGCATGCTACAGTAGGGTAATGGGAGGTGTAGTGAGTGTGAATGGCCTCAAAAGCATTGATCCCTACCCACACAAACAAACACAGAGCTTCAGACTTGCCATGTCTGGGATTATAACTCCTACCTAACTAATACATCACACTATAGCATTATGCAGGTATTGCACATGCCACGGAGCTTACAAGGCTAGGTTTTCTCCAAAGGTGTATTTTAAGGTGAATGACATCAGCAGGCTGTCCAAAGTAGGGCAATGGAAAGTGTAGTGACTGTGAATGGCCTCAAAAGCATTGATCCCTAGACACGCACACTCAAACACACAGAGTGTTAGAGTTGCCATGTCTGAGATTAGAACTCTTACCTAACTAATACATCACACTATAGCATTACACACTTATAGCATGCTCCATGGAGCTTACAGGGCTAGCCCTTCCCCAAAGGTGCATTTCAAAGTGAATGGGGACTACCACCCCATTAGCCTGATGAGCCTGGTCTGCAACGCCATGGAACGTATCATCAGGGAACTTATAAACAAAGACAGTAGTAATCTCCAAACTCTGGACCCCGCACAGTTTGGGTTTCTAAAAGGCATATCATGTCTCCTAAACCTGATAGACGTCTTTGAAGCAGTCACCAATGCCGTAGACAAGGGTAAGGTGGTTCACACAGCCTATGTAGATCTTGCTAAAGCTTTTGACACCATCCCCCACTTTGGAATTATAGATAAACTCACTAAACTAGGTATAAATCCCTATGTCACAAGATGGGTTGCCAAATGGCTCAATGACAGAACCCACACTATGAAAGTAGCAGACTCCAAATCCGACTTCAGACCAGTGACAAATGGAGTACCACAGGGTTCAGTCCAGGGTCCTCTCCTGTTTGGTATCTACTTCTCTGAAGTACAGGCTAACACAGAAGGTCTTTGGTTAACAAAGTTCGCAGATGACTGCAAACTAGGAGCCATAATAGAAACTCCTAATGATGTGGACATCAAAGGGAGTCACTGAGACAGATGCCTGGTGTCAAAGCCTTGGCCTCAAGCTCAATTCCAAAAAGTGCATTGTCATCCCTTTTGGTAAAAACTCTGTACCCATGAACTACAACATAAGCGGTAGTATACTTAACACTGAAAGTGTGATAAGAGACCTTGGGACCCAGGTGGACAGTAGTCTCTCCTTTGATAATCACATTGCCACAGTAGTCAGAAAATCCTTCTATGTGGCACACCTCATCACAAAAGGTTTCTCATCCAGAAAAAAAGAGGTCATTGTTCCCTTCTACTTATCACTCATTAGACCCATTATAGAGTACAACGCCCCTTTTGGTATGTATCTCACAAGACATCTACAACAACTGGAAAGGCTGCAGAAATACCTCACAAAGAGTATTACCGGCCTCAGACAGATGACTTACGCAGATCTCTGCCTAACATACAAAGCTATGACAACCCCAGAGCTGTTGGACATGCTCCACTTAAAGAAATCCCAATCCCTCCAAGCTGCATGCTCTAGGGACCTAAACCTTTTCACCACAATAAACAGAACATGCTGAAGGCATAGATTCCTGTCCCAGAGACTTCCCATACTCTGGAATAAACTACCTATCTATATCAAACAAAGCTCCTCGTTAGCACTCTTCAAGAAAAATCTTGATGATTGGATGGGAAATAGGAAATTCGCTCCGGGGATCATCTCTGTGGCTCTGCTCAACAGTGGCACAGGAAAATAATTTTCTTGGGTGGCAAAAGCCAGGGTACCTTTTTGGCTGAGCTTGTATAGGCCCCATAACCGATAGCCTAGTACCTACCTATGAACCTATGACATCAGCAGGCCTGCCAAAGTAGGGCAATAGAAAGTGTAGTGACTGTGAATGGCCTCAAAAGCATTGATCCTTACACACACACACACACACACACACACACACACACACACACACACACACACACACACACACACACAAGCACACACAGAGTCTCATAGTTGCTATGTCTGGGATTAGAATTCCTACCTAACTAGTACATCACACTATATAATTATACAGTTATAGCATGCACTATGGAGCTTACAGGGCAAGCCCTTTCCCCAAAGATGTTTACAAGATGAATGACAATGACATCATCAGGCTTGCCAAAGTAGGACAAGAAAAAGTGTAGTGACTGCGAATGGCCTCAAAACCATTGATCCCTACACACACACACACACACACACACACACACACACACACACACACACACACACACACACACACACACACACAAATGCACACACAGTCTCACAGTTGCCATGTCTGGGATTAGAAGTCCTACCTAACTAGTACATCACACTATAGCATTACACAGTTATAGCATGTGCCAGGGAGATTATAGGGCTAGTCTTTCCCTAAAGGTGTATTTCAAGGTGAATGACATCAGCAGGCTTGCCAAAGTAAGGCATGGGAAAGTGTAGTGACTGTGAATGGCCTCAAAAACATTGATTCCTACACACACACACACACACACACACACACACACACACACACACACACACACACACACACACACACACACACTTTCCATGTCTGGGAATAGAACTCCTACCTAACTAGTACATCACAATATAGCATTACACAACTATAGCACATGCCACGGAGCTTATAGGGGTAGCCCTTCCCCAAAGGTGTATTTCAAGGTGAATGACATCAGCAGGCTTGCCAATGGACAGTGTAGTGACTGTGACTGGCCTCAAAAGCATTGCTCCCTACGCACACACATACACACACACACACACACACACACACACACACACACACACACACACACACACACACACACACACACAGGCACGCACACACATGCACACACACACACACACACACACACACACACACACACGCGCACACACACGCACACATGCACACACACACACACACACACACACACACACACACACACACACACACACACACACACACACACACACACACACACACACACATGCACAGAGTCTCCCAGTTGCCATGTCTGGGATTAGAATTCATACCTAACTAGTACTTCACACTATAGCATTATGCAGTTATAGCATGCACCAGTGTGCTTATACAGCTAGTCTTACCCCAAAGGTGTATTTCAAAGTGAATGACATCAGCAGCTTGCCAAAGTAGGGCAATAGGGAGTGCAGTGTGGGTGAATGGGCCATAGATTATTCGTCTGGAAGCACACACACAATACTCAGTCACACACAGGTTTACATTTAACAGGAACGTGTATACAACTGCTAGATGAATAATGACTTGTACAGTCATGTTACACAGTTATCACAAGCACCACAGACACTATAGTGCTGAGGGATACCAGAAGCAAATGTCTACAGTAATACACATTTGCACATCATATGGTATTGGGCAATTGGATGTGTGCCTAGTGGGACATGCCTCATGATGGGAAGCTCTTTGTCACTGTCTATCACACTCTTCCACACATCTATGTATGTGTATGTTTGGCCTATTATAGTATGTTGTCCTTGGATATATGTGTGTATTCCTATCCGGTGTGTGTGCAAAGCATGACTGGTGTGCAATGTGGAGTGTGTGCTCAAACATCTGCGACTGGCAGATATGTATAGTCCACTGTTGTTGCCAGACATGGGCTTCATTTCTATATGTGTGGGAGCATGCCCAGTATGACCTTCTGTATTGGATATGTGAATCCATTCCAGGTAGGTTGTATCTGCAGGTGCAGGCAATTATGTTCTATGCCTACAGCTAGCAACCTGTTTCTGCAGGAGATCAGTTGACAATATGGGGTCAAAATTGGCAAAGGATAGTGGGATACTGTAACTAATTGTGTCTGTGCTGCTTCTGCTACATGGTTTTGGTGTTAGCAGTGATATTCAGACATATGTACTATTTTACACTGTGAAGTTTTATGTCATCACCTACTGACAGGTATACATATTTGCATGCAGTAATTTCCTGGGGAACACAAGATGAATAAAGCTGTGTCCAGTATTGTGGTCTGCAGCCTACATATTCTTGCACAATCATGCCATACTGGAGGGGGAGCTGCAGACACTTGCTGATGGGTCTGTTTAAATGGTTCAGCACCTTGGTACTGTGGTGGCTGGGGATCCCATGCTTGTACATCCATCAGTATGACAGTATGGCCATATCCTGCTGGGGCCATACTTCACAGCTGTACAGATTCACACAGGTTTCCCAGAGGCAGGGCTCATATTTCTGGTCATTACCCCTTCACATTGTGGTTTACAAGCAGGTTTGTAGCCTCCCATTTTTGTGTTTGCAGGGAGCGATAGTATGTGCACACATCTGACTTTCAGACTTCACACATTCCATGGCGTCCGTGCTTCTACACCCCCCTCTGTTATTCTATCCTCTTCTAAACATTATGCAAACATTATCTGATAAGTATCCCTATAGTTATCACTTCATCCCAGCTGTATTTAGAGGTTGGTCATGCAGTAGGACGTGGTGGACATGCTACTGGGATTTGTCGACATGGCCTTGCATTTGTGTTCTGTGGACGTGTTATGTTGTTATTTGAGAATCCATGAGATAACATACATTGGCAGTATGGGTGAGACTCAGGCCTTTGACAGAGGACTGTAGGGCATTTGGTAGTGATGCAAGCCATCTGTAGGAGACTGGTGCATTGTGTCACTCCTACAGTCCTAGGCTGCAAGCCACTATATTCCCCTGGGGTGACAGGGTAGGTGTGCAAGGTGTTCATGTCAATAGTTTCTGTCCTTATTGATCCATTGGTGTGGATGCTGGCAGGGTGCTGCTTACAGCTAGGGACACACCTGCATGGGACACCTCTTCAGCATGCTGCATTCTGTGGCTATTCCCTTACAGAGGTGGGGTACATATTGTACTCATTCTGAACAGCAGGGATAAGATATGTGAGGGGCCTGTGGCTGATGGGGGGTGAGCTGGGTGCATGTGTGCTATGAAAGCTACTTGCAGCTGACTTGCAGATATATGTGGGGCATTCCACTTATGCTGGCTTATGCAGGGACATCAGCAGTTCCTCAGTACATTATACCTGTGCCTTTTGTATTCTGCCAGTGTTTGGCCAGACTACATTAGTATTCCATACTACACAGCCAACTAATGTGCTGCTAACCTGTATGTACAATTCCAAAGGTGTGTCCATTTGACAGTAAAATTGTATACACTCTCTGTCTAGGGTACTTCCACCTGTGTCCTGTTTGTATGTCTGGGCCCACATCTATGACATGTCCATCTTTTAGATGGTGACAGATATTACATCTGAATAATTAGTATGTATTACTGCTGGATTGTGTCTTGCTGGGATGCATTGTGTTTGGCACTGCAGTTGTGAGAACTTGGCCCTGTCATCAACAGTACTAGCCATTGGCCACTGGGACACAACCCTCCATGCCTACATGCTGACCACTTTCATACAATATACAACACACAAAAACCTAACACACCGAGCCCTGCATATTGTATATGTGCTACAATCTATCCTGCTTCTTTGGCCAGCCCGGGTAATCTGTGCTCCACTGTTATTATACCTGCACGTACATGTTACTACATTTCTACACAGGATTGTGGGGGGGGGGGTACATCTGACAACTGTATTTCTGGTACTCTGTTGGCTTCCATTTCATTCTGCATTCTGACCTATCATGCAGACTAGAGGCATATCAGTGTACTACAGTTCTTAGATTTGATTGACCTACATTTCAGTTTCAGACTTCTTCCCCTTAAGAACTAATATCCCACTACCTGACCTGTTTTAGTCTGTCTGTGTAGGTCTGGAGGGGGGGCTGTTCTCCATAGCCATCAATCAGAGGCCTTAATGCAGACTTTCTTTGTGTTTGTCTACACCTGTCCTGCTGGCTGAGACTGTTGTTGGGTATGTGAGCCTGACTGACATGCATGTGTGTGTGTCCTAAGGACACACATTTGGCCCACCACATGTACTGCAGTGGGTTTTGTCACCTTGTCTAGTACTGTCTACTATGTTGTCAACAGTATTTGTTAAGGATTTCATGGTGCCGATATAGGTGCTTACTATCTGCTGCCATCCCATTCAGCCACCCTTTCCTCTTATACGCTCACATCCATACCATAGATACAGGTAGCAGAACATACTACTACATTCAGCAATTGATAATGAGAGTGACTTACCTTATGGCTGTGCCAGTACTGAGGATGGTGCTGGAGGGCTGACTATGTCAGATACACATAGTACACTGTCTATACATGGTTAAGCACAGGTAGTGTTATGTTTGGCATCCCTTTTACTGTATGTGTGAGTCAGAGAGAGGTGATTTTCCCTGGGTTCCTACCGTGTCAGTGTATGTGCTATGCATTGCCTCTTTGCCAAGGCTTGGGCATACTGGGTATGCCTCCTTCTGCCTACGGGGGCAGGCGCAGTTTGTTCCTCATCTGAGTCCCTCTGTGCCTGTGCTGGCCTTGGCAATGGTGGGGGCTGTGTGTCCCTGCCCCATGCTTTTCCTGCTGCAGCAGTTTCCCCAGGATCATATTGTGCAGCATGGCACATACAATGACAATTTGGGTACATGTAGCTGGTGAGTTCTGCAAGGCTCCACTGGATATGTCCAGGCACTGGAACTTTGACTTGAGCATCCCAAATACATGCTCTATTATGATTCTAGTCTGTGCGTGTGCCTCATTATGGAGTTCTTGTTTAGGTGTGTGTGCATTTCTGATGGGTGTCATCAGCCATGGCTCCAGTGCGTAACCAGCATCCCCCACTAGGTGGCCATATGGGATGTCCCCATTGGCAAATCTCTGGTGCAGCTGTGAAATATGCCAGATGTGGAAGTCATGATAGCTTTCAGGGCTGCCAGCACATATATTCATTATAATGCCCTGGGAATTGCACATGACCTGGAAGTTGATGGAGGGGAAGTCCTTGTGGTTTATGTAGACTCTAGCCTGCTCTGTGGTGCTTTGATGTGTATGTACCTTCAGTCTATAGCACCCACTACCTTAGGGTTCATAGGTTCATAGGTTCATAGGTAGGTACTAGGCTATCGGCCCAAGGGCCTAATTAAGCCTACCCAACAAAGTTCCTTGGCTTACGCCAACCCAAGAAAGTTAATTTCCTGTGCTCTTATCAAGCAGAGCCACAGAAGTGATCCCTGGGGTGTACTTCCAATTTCCCATCCACTCATCAAGATTTTTCTTGAAGAGTGTTAATTAGGAACTTTGCTTGACATAGATGGGTAGCTTGTTCCAGAGTATGGGAAGTCTCTGGGACAGGAATCTATCCCTCCAACAAGTACGGTTTATTGTGGTGACAAGGTTTAGGTCCCTAGAGCATGTAGCTCAGAGGGATTGGGATTTCTTTAGGTGTAGCATGTCCAACAGCTCTGGGTTTGACATAGCTTTATATGTTAGGCAGAGATCATCTCAGAGTAGGCGATATGCTACAGAGTAAAGCTGGAGTGTTTTAAGACTATCAGTGTAGGGCATCTGTTTGAGGCCAGTAATTCTCTTTGTGAGGTACGTCTGTGGCCTTTCTAGCTGCTGCAGATGTCTTGTGAGGTTCATTCCAAAAGTGGCATTGTACTCTATAATGGGTCTAATGAGTGTTGAGTAGTGGGGAACAATGACCTCTTTTTTCCTGGATGAGAACCCTTTTGTGTTGAGGTGTGCCATGTAGAAGGATTTCCTGACTACTCTGGCAATGTAATTATCAAAGGAAAGACTACTGTCCACCTGGGTCCCAAGGTCTCTTATCCCACATTGGGTGTTAAGACTGCTGCCTATGTGGTAATTCATAGGTATAGAGTTTTTGCCAAAGGGGATAACAATGCACTTTTTGGCATTGGGCTTGAGGCCATGGCTCTGACACCAGGCATCTGTCTCAGTAAGGCCCTTCTCTAGGATGTCCACATCATTTGGGGATTTGACTATAGCTCATAGTTTGCAGTCATCTGTGAATTTTGTTAGCCAGAAGCCTTCTGTGTTAGCCTGTACTTCAGAGAAGTAGATACCAAACAGGAGAGTTCCCAGGACTGAACCCTGTGGCATTCCACTTGTCACTGGTTTGAAGTCAGATTTGAAGTCTGCAACTTTTACAGTGTGGGTTCTGTCAGTGAGCCAGTTGGCAACCCATTATGTGACATAGGGATTTATACCTAGTTTAGTGAGTTTAGCTATAATTCCAGAATGGGGGTGGTATCTAAACCTTGACAATGTCAAGATAGGCTGTGTGAACCACCTTACCCTCATCTATGGGTTTGGTGAGTGCCTCAAAGACGTTGACCAGGTTCAGGAGGCAAGATCTTCCTTTCACAAACCCGAACTGGGTGGGGTCCAGAGTTTGGAGGTTACCAATGTCTTTGTTTATGAATTCCATGATGATACATTCCATGGCCTTGCAGACCAGGCTCGTCAGACTAATAGGGCGATAGTTCCCAGGATCAGTGGTGGCTCCTCCTTTGTGGAGTGGGATAAATGTTGCTGTGCACCATTCAGTGGACACAAAGCCTGACGTGAAGCAATCATTGAACATGGTGCTTAGGTGGGGAGCCAGTTCGTTCTGAAGTTTGTGTAAAACACAGCCTGGGATGTTGTCCAGTCCCATGGATGCTGTGTTTTTGGGTTTAGAGAGTGCTGCTTTTACCTGTGAAGTTGTAATTACAGGGACTGTGCATTCCTCCTGTATAGATATGGGCCCTTTAGCACTGAACCTATCTGCCAGGATGTTGGCAATATCAGTTGGTTCTGTAATTTTTGTGCCATTGTGCTGTAACTCAGAGCAGATCTGGGTGTTGCCATTGAGATTCTTGACATAGCCATAGAATGCTTTGTGGCTGTCCTTAGAATCAGTGGCAATCTTGTTTTCATAGCTAGCTTTGTAGGATCTTATAAGGGATCTCAGCTTCTTGCTGAGGCTGACCAGGGAGCTCCTCCACTCATGGGATTTTACTTTCTTTTGCAACAATTGCTTACTTCTGTTGTAGAGCTTGTTTATGGCAGGGGACCACCAGATTGGCTTCCTTTTTTTGGAAGATAGTGTCTTGGCTCTGTTTGGTATAGCACGATCCATGCACTTGTGTAAGTGCTTATAGAGTGCAATTGTGTAGAATTCAGCAGTCATAACTCTATTGTCCATCTGCATGGGTGTCATGAAGTTCACCACTTCTGTCTTAAGAAGCATGAAGTTGGCTTTTGAGAAATTCTTTACTGTGGTTTCCTTAATGGGGGGCAGGATGTGGATATCTAGGGTGATTAGCTTATGTTCGGATCTGACCAAAGAGGAATTCACTTCAGGTGTGGAACACCGGTCTCTCATGTTGGTAATGACTAGGTCTAGGATATTGTTGCCCCTGGTAGGGTGAGGATAAGTTGATCCAGGGCATTGGAATTTATGAATTCCAGAAAGCGCTGAGTGAAGGTGTTGGTACATGAGTAGCTTTCCCAGCTAATGGTGGGGTAGTTGAAATCGCCCAATATTAGGGTGTTTGGGTGAATCCTAATATTTTTCAGTATATCAAGAAAAAAGGAGTGGGAATCCTGGGGCATGGTGGGGGATCTGTAGCAAGCTACTATTTGGATTGCAGTTTTGCCCAGAGTTAGTTGCACTTGGATAACCTCAGCTGCATTATGCTGAGCAACTAGCCTGGAGGTGTGGATATCCTTAATGAATATGGACACACTGCTGCCTTTGGTGTTCAGTCCAGGTTAGATGGCCAAAAAATGTGGTATGAGTTATATCCTGGTAATGCAGGGGTGCTCTCTGGAGCCTTGAACCAGGTCTCAGTCACTGCACAGACATCGATGTTTTCCATTTTAAGGAGTGCCTCGAGTGAGTGCATTTTGAGATTTAGACTTCTAGCATTGAGTAGCATTACCCTCAGTTTTTGCTTGCCTGTTCCTGTTATGGTTGTGAATTTGTCATTTGAACCTTGCATAAAAAAGGCACTATAGGGGCAGCAAGAGCCTTTGCCAGTATCCTGTATCCCAGCGTATTCTGCTATAGGTAGAAGAGATGCATATTGCTGGCCAACACCTCACGGGTGTTGAGGAAATATATGTGCTCACCATCATGTGCTGCCATGGCATCCAGGAACTGGTGGAGTACCCTGGATGTTGATACCTGTGAGATCCCCATGATATCCCCAGTTGGCCTTTCTAAGGTACCTGTGCCTAGTATTCTTAAGCCTACACATACATTGGTATCCACTGGGATGAGTTCCCCTCTACTGGTTGTGTGTGTGTGTGAGGTGTGGCCGACACAGCTAAACAATTTGCTGTAGGAGGTCCTTGTCCACCCTATAGTGCTCCACTATCTCCAGCTCATGAAGCCCCTCATATGTTACCCTGGGTCTCTACACTCTTCTCCTTCTCTTCACTGTGAGTTGGTCATCAGCTTAGTCATCCTCACCACCCTCAGCTTCTTCCACATGCTGATTTATGAGAGCAAAAGCAGCCCCTATCATTTTGATGCTCTTGTTAGGTAAAATTTCTTCATCTGTGTACACCAATGGTGTAGAGTTTGGGGGAAAAAACAGAGAGAAAAGTGTTTGCATAGTTTACAATAGTGTGCCTGGCTGGGCTGAGCTGGGCTGCTGCCTGTGTAATTGGCTTATTCTGATACATTTCACCTTCCAGCTATTCTAGTTCTCCTTGATTACCTTCCTACTGCTGTTTTCCCTTCCCATTGCTTTCCTGTTTAAGCCCCAAGGTGCGCCACTCAAACACAGTGCTCAGATGTGAACAGAGCTGCTATTTCCTGGTTTAATTATTTTTTTGTTTAAAACCCAGTGCGCGGTGCGCACACCCATTTAGGCAATGTAAACACTGCTAGACAGTTTCAGACACACACCCATCCTTAGCTTTGCTAAGCTAAGGGCAAACCCAAGCCACAGAGCTCCAATAAGCTTACAATATGCCTGACACACCCCTCTATGATGTCAGCTAACCCTTAGGCTTGCACCACTGTTTTCCTGCACCTACACACTTGGGTGCTGGCTAACAATGAGGGAAAATCTGTGATTCAGTATCATTCCCCTCATTTGCATAGAATTGACTGCTAATGCCTAGTTACAAGTCTAACACTGAGCCTTCCCCCTTAGCAATCACTATTCAGTGGCCTTGTTGTCTTCTGCCTGCCATTGACTATAATGGCAAAATTGTGATTTTGCCTAAAAAGCTTTTTGAAGGGTTTTTTTTTTTATTTTCAGGCTGATCTCGTTTGCTCGCCACTGTCCAACGCTTAAACAGCCAAAATCAGTAAAAAAAAATAAAAGTAATTTTTTGTTATTTTGAAAGTATTTTCCATGCCAATGACCATATATTTGGTCATTGGCATGCCTTCCGCATTATATACACCCTTTATTTGGAGCTGTCATGTCTTTGTTTTGTAGTTTGCAGAAAGGTACTCGGTTACTAGATGAATACATTTCGGCAGGTTATACTACTCCTGCATGGATGGCTGCCAGCTTCCTGGATCACTAATTCACCTCATTTCCATGATTTTCACCTGCAAATGTGGTAATTAGCATAAAGGAGCTGTGCCCATGCAGGAAAAGTAGGAGCTTGTTTCTGGATCTCTCGGCAGCCATATTGCCTCCAGCAGCTCTTGCACTACTCCTGCATGCTGTGAATAGCTTGCTGAATTCCAGGGATTATGTAAATATTTGAATAATTTTATCAGTGTCGAGCAAAAGTATCTTATGTTCTTCATTATATAAATATTTGAATTATCTTAGCAGTATCTAGCAAAAGAGTCTTATGTTCTTCATTGCAGAAATAGTTACAAGCATTCAACAGTCTCAATACAGTAATTTATTTCTTTAACACATTGTTAAAAATCATGCTATCTTTAAAGAAACAATAATATATATCTCAATGTTATTTAATGATAAATAGTTCAAAATATATTGATTGACAAAGGGCTCATTTGGTACTGCAAACTAATGGCTAAAATGAATATTTATAATGCATGCTGTACTATTTTGATTTTTGCTGATGTTTATTAACCAAAACATGATTATCTTTTTCTCTTTCAACAGAATAAGCACTTCACTTGTAAATACGTGTCGTTCAAAAAATCAACCTTTCAGTCTCCAAACTATGAAACTTTGAAAGCTTCTGAAAACCAAGAAAACGTAGTCTATTCTGTGATAAAATGAGTTCATCACCATGTTAGACAGGCCACTAAAGGCATTTTGTCATATATCTGCATTGCACAAATTTCTCTTGCTCTTTTTGTGCTCAGTTGCTAACTTTAATGACTGTTTTTACATTATTAAGTTGTAATGACTATTACATGATCTTAGATTTGTTAAATACGTAATGGCATTAAAATAAATGGATAAGCTTGAGTGAGCAATTCACTTTGTTAACACAAGGGAATAGCAGTTGCATCTGATTCCTAGAGTGACCCTGTAGACCGACATCACTCCCTCTGGAGTTTTTAAGGCAGAGAGGAAAATAAAAGTAGGTTTCCAGGTCTTTTTTTCTATAACACACACTCACACATGTGCACCTGTAGGCAACTTTTTTTTAGAGTCCCCTGTCTACCTAGTGCATATTTTTGGAATAAAGGAGGAAGTCAAAAACTGAAGTAGAGACCCTCCTGTTAGGAGGCAGCAGTATGATTAAACGCATACAACATTTATAACAAGTTTTGTTTTTTCTCTTATCACAGTTGTATACTGAACCTCTACAGTGTGTTTCCACCTAGAATGCATAAAATTGCCATCAGATGATTATAAATGGACATTTCTGTAAATTTAATGTTTTCTGTTTGGTAATAAGACACTCAAGTTCCATGTGTATTTGGGAGAGTGGCTGAAGCAACCTATCCATATACATGTTAATATAATCACCTCCAAGGCCAGATCTACTTGTGGAAAAGGCAAGACATTAGATTATGCACAAAATCCTTAAGTATTTACCTTTCTCCCTTCCTTTGCAAATTTAGAGGAAAACACCATTTCTGAAACACATTGCCAGAATGTATCCAATTTCACTACTTGTGTTTTAGCACATGGAATGAATCTCTCATATTTCTAACAAAAAGAAACATTACAGTCATTTAATTTTACTGACTCAAACCAAAGATAACTATAGAAACAAGTGTTAAGGCTGACTTTCTCTGTAAAACATTTAGACATTTTGTATCATGGAATTTTCAAAGTGAAATATTAGCAGGGGAAATATTAATCTTTACTTAAAAGATGTTTTAGTCTATAAATATTGATCATGTAACGTTTTTCTGCTGTTGGTCATAAGCTCAGTTTTATAACTAAGAACATTCAAAATTGCTTTCTTTTAGCATTTGTAGTACTCTAAATGTCTTCCTAATGATTTTGCAAATCTTCCCATGATTCTGCCTACATGGCATACGTGCAGTATAATGTCATTTACAGAGTTGGTTTGTGCCTGGTTTAATTTTTCAAAGTTTTTTGGCTTTCTAATACCGTGTTGGTAATAGACCCCATTCCTAAGTCAAAGTATGATTAAAGTTCATGAAATTAATACTGTTTGAATCTTTGACATTAGCACTGTGGGTAGGTAGCATAATGCTATGTCAGCTGGTTTTCATTATATGAAGATTTGTAACAACTTAAAAAATAAATAAATAAACACATACATACATACATGCATACCTACATGTCAAATAACTACATAGCCAGGGCTAGCTAAAACTGTCAAGTTACTACTTACTTAATGTAAAGTTATTATGTGCATTTCACTGATAGCCCACATTAAGGGTATTGCTTTAGATATAGTTATGAGAGGCACTAACCAAGTTTTCCCTCAGACAACCAGTTATGCTATACTCAGTATATATGGTGAAAAATGAGATGGTGAATTTGCACTCACTGTAGCATGTTTTAATTTTAAGTAACTTATCTTTTAAATTAACTATGAAGAACTGTGGTCTTTATTACTTGCAATAAAGGTTTACCTTAACCATAAAATAAATTATGTCTCATTTTACTTATTTATTTATTGATGGTGATGCAAGGATTACTTCTGATATGTTTGTGAAGACACTGCAAATCATTTTATAGTACATACATGTATTTACAAAATCATTGATCACTTAAAGGTAATCATAGTAGGTTAACAACATTGCTTTTGAAAGAAAAAAAATGTATGTGCCTGCAGAATTAAATTAGGCAAGCATGTAGCTAAGCATCATCATTTAATAGGCCATATTTTGTCAAGCATTACATTTTTATCTTTTTTATGTACCTTAATGTATTCATTACTCTGGTTTGATCAGTTAGACACCAGTGTACTTATGGTTGCCTTTTAAAGGATTGCCCAAAGATCATGCCTAAGAAGAGATAACATTTTGCAGTAATGTAAAGCAAGCAACTCAGTTATTATGAGCTCATTATATTACCATTAGAAGTGGAAGAAATACTCTGCTGTAATTATTCTGCTGAGCGGTATAATGCAAATGATAATATGTGCAGTAATGGTTCTGATAATCCAGTGTTTTATATCATTAGTGTGATAAGAAGTTAACTCTTGAAAAACAATGAACATTTGATTGCTTTGTTTCATTTTTAAGGCTCATACATTAAACACCAATGATTAGTTTCATTCTCCAGACTCACACATTGCACACATATCTTTAAGCATTGCTAGGTTAACAGAAGACAGATGAGGCTTTTATTTATTCTGAGGGATATGATAATTATATGATATGATATAGAAGTATTTAAATAGATATTCATATGGAACAATGACTTGCATTCTGTGTCCTCAAGTAAATACCTGAAGCTGTAGCTGGGTGAACCCAACTGTTTAAAACCTGAACCAGCCAAAAAGCTTCCAAAAATAAGCATTTTTTTGAGGGTTGCCCATGACTTTCCATCCTCCTTTTTATATATTTCATTGCAGTGGTTGTACAATTATAGAGAAAAAGGGAAATATCAGAATAAGAGTACATTTCTGCCAGTGTTGTAACAGAAATAGTCCTGGCAGTGATTTTCTATAATAAAAAGCAATCAGTGAGTTACTGCTCATCTAATTTTGATCAAACAGTTGCACATGCCATCTAGTTTTCAGTCAACTACCTCTAAGGAAGTCATAGCCAAGCGCATAATTATTTACTTGTTCCCTTACTTTTCCATGCATTTCAGTGGCATGTCCTTTATGTACAAATACTGTTTTAGTGTCTTGGCCTAGGACTAATGTGTAGTTAAAAACCACGTTCAGAGCCACAAACGTTGCATCAAGATAATGAGGGAATCAGACCCTGAACTACACTACTTAGCTCTTTAGGAGTTCATTGTTATAATTGTTTGTATGTAAGTGCCAGGCATTATGAAACCAGCGAGAAGCTGATGGAGTTACTGAGCAGTTTGTTGCTCAGGGGGCTGAATAACAGGACAAATTGGCTCAAGGTAAGGGATTATAAGGGAAGATGGAGTGTTATTTTGTTATGACTGCACTTTGTTTACATGATAGCCTATCACAAGTGGTGGACAACAATTATTTCACACATAGGAGAGGGAGATAGGGACCATAATCAAGTAACAAATATGGAAGGGGGAGCCGAAGAGACTGGCTCAGTATGAATGTCCTAAGGAGTGACACTAACGTGTATTTAGTAGGACAGTGCTGGAGATGACAGGAGGTATTTGAATGCTGGCAGGTTGTTTTTTCTAGAAGACTTGATAAGGTGTTTGATGGTGACTGGCATATGTGATAACCATAAGGCAGTTCGGGATGAACAGATGGAACAGGGAGATGGTTGATAGGCTAGCAGATATAGGGTAAAATGCTGAAGTAAGCAGTGTAGGGAAACAAATAACTAGAAAGGGTGTATGGTTAAAGCTGAAAGTTTGCCCCTTCTAGGCAGCTAAGGTGAGGTTGTAAATTGTTTGCTAGGGTACTGAACCTATGTTACTTACAGAAGCTGCACGTAAAGGTGAAGCATGTGACTTTTACTTTGTCATAGCCTTCCTACTGTATACCTATTTTCACAAGAGGCCTTGGGAGAACAGTTGTGGAAAAATGACAATCAGATAAATCCTATGCATGTTATGGTTTACTACCAAAATTCTGAAACACAGTCCTTTGAGAAATCACTTACTCAAAAAAAAAATGGCAGAAATGAAAATTTTGTTCACTTAAAACAAAGAAAGTGGTAATGCAGATAATTCAAATTCAACATTATCGACATTACCCAACTTAGCTTGACATCTGGTGATTTCCTTCAAATATAGCCACCCCCATCCCCTGCAAATTATACATTCCAACTCTGAGATGGCACTACAGTAAGGAAAAGGGTAAATTTCCCAATCCCCACTGTAGTGCGATCTCCAGTCAAAATGTCAATTTCACAACAGTGAATGAACAGTAGCCACAACAGCTCTGGATCAGCACTATATGAACTTGAAAACAGCATTTTGACAGTCCCAGTTTGCATAACTGCCATCCGAAATATTGATTGTAAACCACATGTTATCACATGTATGTTTGTACGAATCCTTTGATCCAGAGGGATCATGGGTTTGCACACCTGCTTGTGGCTGTGCAATCCAATCTAGGAGTGGTCATCCTTTCCACACTCTGAGCAGCAGTAAGCAGATGTCAATCTGGTATCACTAGCATGGATCATCCTAAAGGCTCTCTTATCCTCTATTATCCTTGTCAAGGTGGTTTCATACATAGTGAGAGTTTCCTTCACTTCCTTTTTCCAGGAATACTTGTCTGAGGTAAGGGAATACCATATATTTGCTATGATGGTATTGAGGTCACACTTGCACATGTCCTTGTAGTGCAATTTGGGTCAACCACCCTTTTGGCCTCTTTCCAGACTCCACTTATCCAAAGAGAGGGTCTTTTGATATTTGCCCATACTTCATGGATGAGAAATGACCCAACCTGTGCATACACCTCTGCTTCAGAAGGGTGAGCTTGGAGGCGGTGCCTGCCCTTTCAAGCACTGTGCAGTTGGGGATCCTGTCCTGCCATGAGATACCAAGTATGCACCTAAGGCAGTGCATATGGAATACAATGAGCTGCTGCTCCTGTTTTTGAGCACAGAGTTCATGTTTTGCTGCCATACAACAGTGTGATCAAAACAAAGACTGTGTAAATCTTCACTTTGGTGTACAAAGCAAGCTTATTATTAGCTCATACTCTTTTTGTTAGCTTGGAAAATGTTCTGACAGCTTTTCCAACGTGCTTGTTGATCTCACTATCAAGCAACAAGTTGCTCAAGATCGTAGAGCCTAATTACACAAACGTATGTCTGCCTCCAGCTCCTAGTCACTCACTCTGATAGATGGCTTATTCCGCACATTTTGTCCTAACACCTGGGTTTTCATTAAAATGATTGTGAGGCCACATTCCATATATGGAACCCCAAAGCACTTCATAAGTGACTGAAGTTCCTGCTAAGTGTGAACAGGAATAGCTGCATCATCAACAAACAGGAAATCCCTTAGATGCTTCCTGAGCATCCTGGTCTTTGATCTATGACCTGACAGTTTGAAGAGGCTGCTGTTCATTCTAGTTCACAGAAAAATACCGTCTATACAAGTTCTAAAAGTAAACTTCAACAGAAATGAAAAGAAGATACCTAACAATGCTGGCGCCAGTACACACCCTTGCTTCTATCCACCTGAGAATCTCGAAAGGTTTGTAAGTGGATCTGTCATACACAATTGTCTCCTCCACACCTTCGTGGAAGGTCGCATAATGTTGTGTAGTATTGGAGGACAGCCAATCTTAGCTGGAATTATGAACAGACATTTTCTACTGATCAAGTTGAATGCCTTGCTCAGGACAGAGGTTTCTTCTGCCCCATGAATTTTTCTTGTAATTGCTTAACAGAAAAAAAACAAGTCTATGGTAAACCATTAAGTTCTGAACACAAACTGATACTTGGGGTAGACTCTTTCTGCAAGAACATGAAGCATCTTGAGGATAACACATGCAAATAGCTTCCCCACAATACTGTGAAGGGAGTTGCTGCAATAGTTACTACAATCACTTTTGTTACCCATTGGACACATTGGCTAAGTATTGCATGCATCTCTGAGATTAGGGTACCACTGGCACATTTGAGGATTTCTGAGGGAGTACCATCTTTGTGGAGGCATTTCCAGAAGGTAGTACTTTTATAATGTCTTTGAGTTCCTCCAAGGTGGGCTGAGCATTGAGTTCAGTCATAGTTGGTTGACTGAACTCATTATCATATATATAGATATAAGTCCACTTCTAAATCTTGAAAGCTCATAATCTCGAAATTCAAAATGCTGAGTCTAAAATCCTGAAAGTTCAAAATACTGAATTTCATAATATCGAAAAAAAAAAAAACTACAGGATACCAACAGTTACTATATGCCACCAGGCGTACATAGAGAAACAAATTAAAGACAAAGCATATTAGTTTACTCCAACTATTAGCAGGGGGGGGCAAGCCCCCCTGCACCCCCCACACCCCCCGCTACTTAAATATATTAACTCTGAGATTGCAATTTACTATGCTAAGATGAGTTATGTTGTAGTATAGCAAATTAAAAGGGAACATGACTAAGGTTACAACAGGCAGTCATGAAGCATGTTTGCCATTTTCTTCTATTAAGTGTGATCTTGGAGTTGATATATTTAAGTAGCAGGGGGTGCGGGGTGCAGCCCCTCACATGGGGGTGCAGGGGGGCTTGTCCCCCTGGTTATAGTTAAAAAGTAATATGTTTTGTTATGTAGTTGTGCTGGAATATTGTAAGTGTTAGTGTACTCTGTTTTTTTGATATTATGAAATTCAGTATTTAGAGTTTTCAGTATTTTGAACTTTCAAGATTTTGGACTCGGTATTTTGAATTTCAAGATTATGAGCTTTCAATATTTAGAAGTGGACCCACAGATATATATCTATAAATCTATATATCTATATATCTATCTACATATATAAAACTATACACACACACACACACACACACACACACACACACACACACACACACAGCATATATTTATATAGCTCCATTGGTTTAGGTATATAAGAAAAGTTTATATATATATATATATATATATATATATATATATATATATATATATATATATATATATATATATATATATATAGGTTTACTATCATAAATTCGAAAGTAAAAATAAATAATGTCTTTATTTTTGAATTTATGCATCGAAAATGAACATTTTCGAATAATAGTAAACTTGAAAACAAGGGTGTATTGTCGAAAATGTCGCTTGCGACATTTACGGCGATACACAGCACGCCCACCCTTCCCATAATCACCTACCTACCAAACCGAACACACAGTTATGCAGGGGGGCTGCACCCCCCTGCACCCCCCCCAACTTAATATTCCAACTCCGAGATCGCACTACAGTGAGGAAAGGGATTCATTTCCCTAACCGCACTGTACCGCAATCCCCTCCCATGACCGAAAGTTAGAATTGCGAATGCACAGTTCATTCGCAATGCAAACCTTCGCTCATGTCACCTGCCGTAATATGAAGTATTCGAACATCTGATGTTCGAATACTTCATAGCTGTGCAAATGCACATCGACATAATGATAGCTAACCTATAGATATATATATATATATATATATATATATATATATATATATATATATATATATATATCTACATAGAGCAAGAGATAGGTGTATAAATATATATGACTCTATTGGTTTTGTCACATGTTTATTTTGTCATAGACAGATTTTGCTGTGAACAGCATAAGTAGCAAATGTTATCAAATTATGCTACAGCAGACTTGTGGCACATTGGCAGCTGCACAACTTTGGATTATGTATCTGTTTTTGCAGTTGTGTGACTCTGGCATTAGCATTTATATGTTATGTAGCTTTGGATGCAGAGTTGCCATGACTGGGGGTTTTAGGAAAGACAATAAAAAAATAATTCTGTAAGTTTATGTGTAGGGTAGGTGTATGTATTTTAAGTAAGGATGTTGTACTTTATTTTTTTTCTCTAGGGGGTCATCCTTAGGTTTACTGCTTGATAAATGTAAAGTAGTTGGTTTTCTTTGCAAGCATTTGAGTTTTGTAAAATAAGTATAGGGTAGGTGTATTTTATGCAAGGAGTTTGTGCTTTTTTATATGTAGGAGCTCATGCTTGAGATTACTATTTGATCATAAATGTAAAGTAATTGCTTATGTATTTGACCATTTTAGCTTGATCTTTGTTGATATATATCTGGTGTGTTAGATGAAACTGGTCAAGCAATTACTTATTTGATCTTTTTTTAATAATCTTTTATATATATATATATATATATATATATATTAACATGTCAGCTATAGACCTTCAAAGATTTTACTTCTTTGACCTCATTAATTTCTTTGGAAAAACTCACAAAACAGTGGATATTTGTTACACAGCAAACCTGGCATATCTGGACCTGGCCAAGCCCTTACTGACAGACTTATAAATCTGAATATAAATCCAGATGTTTTGTGGTAGATAGCTATCTAGTTGTCTGTCAGAATTCATGTGGTTGGAATCACAGATGTTACTTCTGAAAGCAAAGAAGTTCCCAGTGGCGTACCATAGGGCTCAGTGGTGGGTTCTCTCTTATTTGTTTTCAACTTCTCAGACCTTCAGGCCAACATTCATGGCCTATAGTTATCTAAACTTGCAGATGACTATAATTTAGATGTTGTTACTTGGTATTCCACTAACTCATATTCATTCCATCATGAATAAGACCATATTAAAAAACAGAGCAAAGAAAGTGTCTCAAATTAAATGTGAAAAAATGTAATATAGTTAATTTGGGAAACAAAACATTTTCCTTTCATCAGATAGGAGAAACACTCTTCTAATCAAATACTGCATAAGGGATCTAGACACAGTTATTAATAACTCCTTATCTTTTGACCACCATATCTCCACATTAATTCAGAAAGCTTTTGGTCTGGCTCATGTAATTTCCATTGGAATCTCCCATGACATTTTAATTCCCCTTTACTGATATCTCATCAGACCCATTATTACATATACTGGTCCTTTCAGCAAGTATTTCTCAAAATTTATCACTCACTTTGAGAGACCTTTAAGATTCATAAAAAGATCAGTGGCCTCAAAAATCTTATCAGTTCTGACTACCAACCCTCTTGCTTTCCTTGGTCTTTTATAGATTCATCCATGGCAATGTATGACTAGCCTTTTGACGCATGAAAGACCTATTATTTGATAGCTCTATCATCTATAACATAGCTAGTTGTCTTTACATACTTTAACATCTTGTCTGACAAATTTGTTACTAATATTATAAATGACAAGAAACTATCTTAACTTGCAACATTTTCTGTATATACTGTTGATAACCAATATCTTATTATTATATTAAAGCCAACAACCTGTTATGTTGTTTACTATTGCTGCAATTTTGTATATCTATCGTGTACATGATGTGGAGCCTTTCTCCCCGGGCATCTGCTGAAAAAGGACCTGCGTCCAGTCGGAATTTCCCGGTAAACAAATGTAAATAAATAAATAAATAAAATCATTCCTTGACCTCTTATTCCTTCAAAGTACCAATGGTTCCTCAAGTAGTCAGATTAAGGAAGTAAACTTTCAGCAATGGATAAGTAAGGCACAATTGGTATGATAAATTCTTATCCCAACATATTTCCATTACATGTCAAGTAGAGTAGCACCTTTGCCACCTAGATAATTGAATTGACAGCCTGAAATTCTCCACGGGTCTGTTTCTTATTGGCCTACTTAAGATTGGATAGAATTTCTGAATATGTTTTATTGGCTAGGCTTGAAATGGTCTGCAGACAGATTATTTATTACTCGTCTAAGAAACTATGAACCTGTGTTATTCACCGATATCTCTCAAATGTTATCACACATTATTACAACAGAAACTCTTTTAGACTTTTGATGATTGAAGATATTACATTCTGTTCCCAAATGTATGCTAACTGACCAGTTTAGATGCTCTTTATCTGCCATAAAGTATATTCAGAAATAAAATGAAGTATTTACAAAATACTCAAGAAAAAAAATGAAACGACTTAAGTATTTATTAAATGTCTTAAGGAACTACTTTTCATCATTCCAGCTCACCACCCTTCCATATAAACTACAGCTTAAACATCTCAAAACAATAATAATATACAAAAAATAGACTGATTTTTAAATTCATAAAGGCACTTGAGCATGTTGATTGGTTCTGCGATAACCACATAAATGTTTTTGGAAGGTCACTAGGCTTTTGGTGTCATGTTTTACCACCCAGGTAGGTGTGTGGCTATCACAAATATACACACTTTCTCATGCATTAAGGTTTCCTGCTTTATCTCTCCTGAGGAACCACGCATATCATTTCTAGTTTATATCGAAATCTGCCTGCCTACCAATTTGTTTATCTGCCAATAGAGAAGATATTGCTATTTTGTTTGATAATTTATTTATTTTTCCCAGTGTTAAAAACATAGAACTTTCGAAAGTTCTACTGGTAAAGATGTTGCTGATTCAAGGTTCTCTGCGCACTGAGTCATAAAAGCCTTTATAATAGCTTGCAGCTGAGTATCGTTATGACAAAATCGAGCTTAGTTGAATAACTGCTAATGAAACCAAGAGACGTCTTCCTTAAAGAAAACTGTTGTTTGCCACTGCAAAGATGTTTTGTACAACATTGGTAACACTTCTTTTGCACAAGCAGTTTCTAATGGAAACAAAAATGTTCCTTTTTTGAGAGACAAATCAGGGAACACCAAAGTTCCGAGATGGTCAGGGAAAGTACAGACAAGGAACAAAGGGAAAGGGAGAAATCGGAAGAAGAACTGAACTTTGACATTAGTGTTTTAAATTTAACTAATGAAATAGTATCCAGCAATGTTGTGACAGTATTACAAAAAGGTTTTTCTTTCATTCCTTCTAACAGTGTGAATATTTCTAAGTTAATAATTGATTTCAAATTATATCTTAGAAAACTTAATTTAAAATATATATTTGACGGTCTAACGCGAGTTAGTCATGAGACTGCTATGTGTAAAATAAGAAGTACATACAATCCATTATTGAACTCAACCTTGGCAGTGTATGGGAACTTGTGTGAGCAGGAATTCAGAAAAATGGGTCATTACAAACTAGACCAGAATTATAACTTAACATCTGATAAACGTACTGCTTTAGAATACATAGTAAAAAAATCTGAGTGGCGAATAATGAAGGCTGACAAGGGGGGTACAATAGTTATTATGAATGTTAAAGATTACAATGTAGCCATGTTTTCATTGTTAAGTGATCAAGAATGTTATAAGACAGTTACACAAGATTATATTTTACAGTGTTTTAGGAAAATAGATTTAATCTTGTTTGATCTTTTCACTCAAAATAACATAGATGCTGCAACATATGATTTTTTGAATAATCAACATCCCAAGTTGGCCAACATTTTCGGTATACCTAAGCTTCATAAATGTTCTAGTGATTTGAAGTTTAGACCTATTATTTCAGCAAGTGGTACAAAAACAGAATTTATAGCTTTTTGGTTAGACAAGATACTTAACCCAGTTGTACAGACAACTAGATCATATCTTAGAGATTCGTGGCACTTATTGGAGTTGTTAGGTCAGCTTCAGGTTAATATACCTAACACATTTTTTGCTAGCTTAGATGTGGTTTCCTTATACACTTGTATTAAACAAGATATCGGTGTTGAATATTTAAGGGAATATCTAAGTATTCACACTAATATGGAGAACAATTTAGTGAGCACTGTTGTTGATTTGATGGATATAATCTTAGAAAATAACTTTTTTACTTTTGAAAAAAAGTATTTTCAGCAAATATCAGGGGTAGCAATGGGTTCCAGAGTGGCCCCGAGTTTTGCTAACATAGTCATGGCAATGTGGGAGATCAAATATTTGTATTCACACCCCTTAGCTTGTCATATAGTATTTTATAAAAGGTACATTGATGATTTGTTTTTTCTATGGAATGGAGACCAAAAAACTTTCTTTGATTTTGTAGACTACTTAAACACTTCCACACAGTTTCTCAAATTTACAATTGGACATTTTGGTGACAATATTAATTTTTTAGATTTACATTTAAGTAAAAATTTAGAGTCACTAGTAATTGAGAGCAACATTTATAGGAAACCTAATTTTGTGAATCAATATTTACATCGTGACAGTTTACACCCTCCATTTATGAAAAGAGGAGTTATAAAGGGACAGTTTATTCGTTTGGGTAGACTAACAAGTAATGACAACTTGTTTAGTGTGGAGGCTAATAAGCTTTCAGTGTTCTTTGAAAATAGGGGCTATGAAAAAGTGTGGGTTAGTAACATTTTCAAAGAAGTTTTAGCTCTTAGATTGAACATAGCAAGTCCTATTTTAGGTCATTGCAACAGGGGTCCCACAAGTAATATAGACCGACAGATGAATTATATAAGTGATACAAAAGAATTTAGGCTAGCTTTTCCTATTCCAATTTCTAATGAAATGAATTGCATAAGAAATATTATGTTAGAAAATTGGAAAGTTATTTTTGGTAATTATGATTTATGTTCTGTTATTGGCAAGGTCCCACTTTTCACTTATAGGAAAACCATTAACATCAAATCTATAGTGGAGAACATTAAATATACCAACAATGAGAACAGTAACTTTGGAACCTTTCCATGTAACACCTGCAAACAATGTAGGTTTATTTCAGGTAACAACATAAATTTCTTGAGACATCAGAATAAAGTTATATACAGTAAGGGACATTATACATGTAAATCGCAAAATGTGGTCTATCTGGCTAAGTGTGACTCCTGCGAAGGATTTTATATAGGGAAAACTGTTAGGGCTTTGCACAAACGTATATATGAACACAATTTGGCCATAAAGAAAAAAGATCAGTCTAATGCACTTGCTAGACATGCAGGAATATGTACTGATTTTAAAAAGTTTAGATTTTCAGTTATAGAACAAGTAAAATCTGATCCATTTTCAGGGAATTATAAGGTGTATTTGGAGTGCAAAGAAGCGTTATGGCAAACTACACTCAATGCAGATTGTTATCCTGGGCTTAATGATGTTATAAACATCAAATGTTTTTTTACAAATGAATAGAATTTAAAACTATTCATTACATATACATTTTTTAAAAGAATTGATATAGTAGTTATTTGAAGCTTTTCTTTTAAATATTTGATTGACACTTGTACTTGATTGTAGTCATGTGATTTAATTTATTAGTATTTAAAGGGTGTGTAAACAGTGAGGAGCTTTTCTGATGAAGTTCATGTTTATATTAAATTTGGACGAAACGCGTAAAAGAAGTTCTTCATTTGATTGACATTTTGGCTGTTTTTTCCTACTGTGCATGTTCGGTGGTGTTCTTTATTATGTTTTGTACAAGTCCAATGTTATCAACATCATGTGGGTCCCACATCACTGTGAATAGTTAATGCAGGCTGTGTTCTCGGGCTATCACTTCTATGTTTGGCTTCTTCGGGACTTTGTTATCCTTTCTAGGATTCCATTTGAGTGGTGTCTCATAGCATCGACCAAAACATGTGCTAGTGACTGTTCCAGTTGTCATTTATATTTGGTCTGAAGATGTGTCATTTTATTTAAAAAGAAAATAATA
Organism: Protopterus annectens; assembly: GCF_019279795.1. Classification (NCBI taxonomy): domain Eukaryota; kingdom Metazoa; phylum Chordata; order Ceratodontiformes; family Protopteridae; genus Protopterus; species Protopterus annectens. The sequence goes on from NC_056725.1 coordinate 401,341,269, forward strand.
TAAGAGAAAGTTACTATTTATGTTGGATAAGAGTTTCCTCACTCAGATCTGTTTGGACAAAATGCAAGTCCATACAAGTAACCACCATTTTTCTGCACCATGGCAGCTGGGAGTAGATTTTTCATTGTGGATTGGGAATGCTAAGGTTTTCCTTGTTTGGGTTGCAACCCTTAAACTGCTGTGTCCCAACCCCCTCATTCTTTCAAGTTGTAATATCTATTAGAATAAATAAAAAATAAAGTGAGAGAAACGTTGCATGATTTAGGTAAGGGTAGGGAGCTATTCAATTCTTTTCCACTCATGGCATGGGGAGTTGGGCAAGCAGCAGAGATGAAGGTTCTTTTGGGTTTTCAAAAAAAAAAAAAAGGAGGAAAAAGGAATGTGAAGAAGAGGGGAGAAATGGTCACCCCCCCAAACACATACACACACACACACACACACACACACACACACACACACACACACACACACACACACAAACACACACAGACACACACACACACACACACTGGGAACCACTATTATTTATGTATGCCTGGCTGCTAGTTTTTGAAGAATTGTGGCCAGAAGTTCAAGTTATCATATGCTGCTATCAGCAGGGTTGCAAAGCCTATCAGTTCTGCATACTAGAGTGGCCTGAGTTTGCATGGCACCATCACACTGGTTTTCTCTCGGAACTAAGTTTTGTGTTCTTTCCAATTGAAAAATATATAAATAATAATATGAATAATATTTTAGTTATACTACTAATAACATTAATCACATTTTAGGTAACCATGGTTTGCTGTTAAAATAGGTGAATCGAGGTTCTAAGGTTCAAGGATTCCAAAGACATGTATCTGGAACATTTCTCTCTAAGCCTCTGCTGAAAATGGGCTCTGCCTGGACAGACTTTCCTGATAAACAAATGTTAAATAAATAAATAACTGAATGAATAAATAAAATAAGGTAAACAGACACCCACACCGTTCCAGGCAGTTAGGGTAAAATTGCAGTGACAGAGGTAGTTTATTGCCTCCATACTTGTTTACAGTGGCTCCTGATTTGTGATGTGGGGGTTCTTGGGTGTACCCATTTTATTCCAGTAATAATCAACACTTTATCCCAGTTAAAACGCAAGCCAAATGCAAAATGCTGGTATTACTATCTGTCATCCAAGGTGGTAGCTCAATTTGCAGTTATAGAGCAGAGCTTTCAGGGAATGGGTTGTGCAGAAATCAACTGTTTGTGGGAACATATACATTTTCTTTTTAAAAATAATAACAAAATATGTAAGGGAGCATTACAAAGGGGAAAAATCCATCCAAACAGTGGTAGAACTTGCTCTACCTGTCTACAACCTTCCGCAGACCCAGATGCATGGTCTAGTTATATATTATAATAACAATGATGATATAAAAACTAAATAATAAGATTTAAAGAGGCAGGAGGATTATGTGAATTTGCCCCTCCTTGGAGAATCAGGGGCACAGCTTAACTTTCACCTTTGCATTTTACAATTACTGATACAACCGTGTATGTGTGTGTGTTTGTGTGTGTGTGTGTGTGTGTGTGTGTGTGTGTGTGTGTGTGTGTGTGTGTGTGTGTGTGTGTGTGTGTGTGTGTGTTTGTATGTGGATGTTTCCTTCAGGGAGTATTAGGAGCTTCCTACTAATATCTGTTCTTCTTTTGTATCTTTTGTAGCATTATTGGTACTACAGGTATTGGGACAGATTGATATCTGAGGTGGAAGAACCATTTACTGAGCTGGAAACAGAAGGATGCAGCAGAGGCCTAACTAAAGCTGAACAAGTTCATAACTTGGCAAACACAAATGGTACACCAGTAACAGACTGCCCCCAGAAGACAAGATGCAGAGCGTGTTAAAGGTCAGACAGGGTACCTGATGTCAAGGTACACGTTTCATCAACAGCAGCCATGACTGGACATGTGGTAGCAGGTAATGAAGCTGTGGGTGCAGGATGAGTACTTTGTGGAATTTATTGAGTCTCTTCCTGAGTGCAGTAAAGCCAGACCTTTTGATCTGATACTCAATAAAGGTTTTGGGTTTGTGGCAGGGCAAAGGATCAGCACTCAGCAGAGGGATAACAAACTGTTCTCAGAACTGCCTAGAGGTGGGTCCTAATGTAGGTGAAGAAAAAGGGGCCAAAATACTGATGAACTGCAAATAACCAGCATTAGGAGGGAACAGTTTTTAGTATCATGGTCTCTGATCCTCTAAACACCAGGTCAAGTGCTTTAAATACAGCCAGTGCCAGGGTTCATCGCACTGCCTTTATCCCTAAAGCAATCAAACATAAAATTATTCAAGGCGATTATGTCATTGTTTTTGAGTTGGTAAATGCTGACAGGATTCATTGTTTGTTGTTGGCTAATAAATCTATCTCAAAGAATTTACTGGAAGTTCTGGCAGCCTTGAGTAAAAAATCTAAAAGTAAGGAATCTCAAACAAATCAGAACATCTCATCAGATGTTTTTACTGTGTTTATAGCAGTATTTGTTGAAAGGGACCCACGACAATTCCTGTCTCTATTAGCGTACTTCATGACTGTCAAGAAACAAAAGGCCACAGACAAATCATTAATGTAGGAAAAAGTAGGAAAAAGGTATCTGACACCTAGCTAAGTACCATGTTGGGCAGACCAGTGGGCCCCAGCTTGGAAAACACTAATTATCAGCCAAAAAAGGCCTTCCTCCCATTTTTCATACATATGCCCATATTGTTGGAAAAATCACCCCACTAATACTGTTGGGGAAAAAAAAATTCTAATGTTGACCCTGTTGACCCATAGCTGGGGGCAACAATTTTGAAACTCTGCTCTCTCTTTGCCGGGGAGGACAACAAACAAAAATCAGGGGCTTATTTCATGGCAACGAATATTCTGCTCCATCCATCAGTGTCGTCCATGTTTAATTTAACATAGTCCAACATTAAAGTCTCCAAGTTAGCCTGGGAACCATGAGATTACTCTAACATGCATTTTCTGTACAAGATTTTGCATCTGTATTTTTTTTTATAAAATCCAGAGTGCACCTGACCAACAAAATTACAAAGAATCTAAAGTCTGTTATAGGTAGACAGAAGGTTGTCAGTAGGATTTTATAAACTGAAATTGAATCTGGTAGAATGACTGGCCCATTTCAAACCCTGCAATGGCTGCATTTCAGAACTTCCCCAACTCAGCCAGCTTGTAAGAAGAAAGAGAGTGAGTGCTATCTCATCCATCAACTCAGTTTTGCTCCTGGGTTATCTGTTAATGATTTCTTCAGTAAAGAGGATGCCAAAGCTGAGTATGCAGCCTTGGATGATGCAACCACAGCCATGCAAAGTTTTATTGACCGTTGTCTTGGGAAGTCGGACAAAGAAAACACATTCAGGCTGTAGTCCATTCAGCAAGAGGACTGGCCCCTGTTGGGACTCTGTTTACAAGGCTAATTGTAGCTCAACAAAGCCATGCCAATGGGTTGCTCTGCAGTCTCCTCAGTTTTTGAAACATTTAACACAGTCTTCCACTAATGTTGGTAAAGGAAGGCATCATGGCATGCAGCGATCCATTATTTGGACAACTTTTTCGTTATTAGAGAAGGTAAAGAGGGGGTTAAGGAAGGAATGGATATTTTTATTACTGTTTGTTGGAAGCTAGGATTTCCATTAGCAGCTGATAAGATAGAGGGGTCATGCCATTTTTTTCTAATTTTTAAGGGTACAGATTGATGTCAGTGGGGCAGCCTTGGGATTATCAGGTGATAAATTCTATTGTTAGACTGATTCCATCCAAGAATTCCTTCACAGCAAAAAAGCAAGAATCAGACAGGTGATGGTACTCCATGAGCTACTCAGCTTTGCCTGTAGGGTAGTCTCACAATGCAGTATATTTATCAAGTCATTGGCAAACATGTTAAAAGGGAGTGGGTTGAAGCAGCACTCAGTATGTATCGCTAACAGAACCAAAGATGACCTCTGCTCATAGTAGGTGTTTCTTGGCCAATACAATGACATCTCTTTTTAACAGTCCAAATGGTTGTCTTCTAATTCACTACAATTGTACACAAATGCTGCAGCTAGTAATGAGATGGGAGGGTTACTTGGTGGATAGGTAGTTTTCTTGTCTCTGGCCTACCTCTTGGTCATAGCACAGAAAGAAGACATCACTTTCACTAAAATAGCGCCGATTTGGATGGCGACTTACATATTGCAAGACCATTTCAGGAAATGGATGGTCATTTTCCACTTGGACAATGGAGCAGTAGTGAAGGTTTTAAAGAAAAGAACTTCCCATTCCCCGAGGTGCAGTCTGCCTTGACATTACTAGTATTACTCAGTCTGCTGATCAATTTAACATTTTCTGCCAAAACATGTTCCATGTGAAAGGAATGCCATAGCAGGCAGAATTTCATGTTATCAGCCTTCCATGTTTTGCCAGTTAGCATCAAAAGCTATCCTGTTTACCACAACAGTTCCACCCCAGATATGGCTGATTGAAGAAGAATGATGGTAGCTCTGCTGAACAAGTCTTGGGCCTTTAACAACAGGAAAGTTTATGTTGGAGCTTTAATAAAATTTAAGGACTTTTACCTGCAATTGCAATAGGAAGGTAGGCAGTGGTTGTTCTAGCAGATCATTTAATCATCTTACACAAGATTCAGCAAGCTCAATGAGCATCCAGGTGACAGCACTAGGTTGTCTGGCTAGATGTTTGGGATTAATAATCTACATGTTCGCCCCGTGATTGTGTGGGTTTTCTGTAGGTGCTCCGGTTTCTGCCACATTCTAAGACTTGCGGTAAGAGGACTGGACACTCTAAATTGGCCATGAGTGTGAGTTTGTGTGCGAGTGCATGGAGTGGAAGAACTACTGTGGCAGAACTAGCCACCTGGTGGTGTAAACCTTGGCTCTAGATAATTGTCACTCTTGAAGTGACACCCAAACCCCATGTGCGAAAATGGGAAAAGGGAGATTGTGGAGGGATGGATGGAGGGATAAACAATTGGTAATAAACAGATTATTGAGAGGATGTAGTAATTTGAATGGTATTGGCAGAGACACAAGGCAGCCCATTGGGATTATTCTGCTTCACACTTTTTCGTTGAGGGTAAAAGAGGTGGCAAAAGATTTCACACATTTCTGGTTTGGTCAGCCTTATTTATTTGGTTTTATTCTGGGGCATTTCAGATCAGCAAGCTCTTGCAGTCTTTCTGTTGTCACCCATGAAGCTGTTTTGGTTTGCATATTTGAAATCTAAAACTGGTCAAGCAGGTGTGGGTCAGCATGTACAATTAAAGAGAATGGGGGTCTATGCATAGTGCCAGTTCCACTGGGTGGTAGCTTTACATTGCCTCTGTTTTAATTCATCCCTCCAATTATCTTATATTCTGGTTTCCTTCATTTCTCCAAATGACATGAATGTTATTTTGAAGAGGGCCACAGTCCACCAAGGTATTATACATTAGGGCTTTAGCACACATTTGTTTAGAACTAGGAGAGCCACTAACCTGGCCAGGGAGGGTCAGTCAGTTGAAATGCTAAAATGTACGAGCAGCTAAACATCTAAAGCTTTCTTTTCCTATATCAGATGATCTAGGCATGATTTGTAATCTCTTCATTTCAGGTACAGAGTGACAAATGATTATAGACCACTCCGCCAATTGCGGAGCAGTAATCAGAGAGACAGTCCAAGTTAAGGGGATGAACCTCAACCACAATACAGATACAGAATTATGGGTTATTTCTTGGCCAAGGATCTCTGTCATGTGCTGGCCCCAACTTTTTCCATTTTTAGAAGGGAGTACCTTTTGAAGGACCTTTCACGGAAGCTATTGTTCTACTCCTGGCTTGGAATGATTTAGTTTATATTCCTAAATGAATACCATAGGCCAAGATGCTAAATAATTTGAGTATGTTGCCTTATTGATATATTAATCTGGTTATCTGCTGGTCCTGTGTTCTACCATACTTGTTCTGGTGGGCAGTGCTAAGAGCATCTATTATTGAGCTGACTCAAAGGTTTATTAAGCATCACATTGCCAGAGCAGCACCCCAGTTTGGATTCTGAGTCATCGAGCATCGAAAGTTAGCTAAGCCCAATGTGGACTTTAATCATACAGTTGGGGTTCATTCCAACAATTTTCATCTGGACTTGTATGATATGTAATTACCAACTGCTTTAAAAGAAGTTTCATAATTTAAGAATTGTAAAAAAAACAAAATACAAAAAAGTGGAAGACAGCAATATTTGCATGCATACTCAGTTATTTTGTCAGTACTGTGTTATATTTTGAGTGTCATACTTTTTTATTTTTTTGTTAATCTCAAAATCTGTTTCTTTATTTGTGTGTTGAAATTTAGCTTATCAAGTGTACAAGCACCACTCAATTCATGCACTGCCTGACAGTAGGAAAAGAGCAGGGGGATCAGGAAGCAGTGTTATGTTGGTAGGTGACCACCTTATGGCTTTTTTCCTCCATTTTATCCCCCTTCTTTTTCCTGTGCCACAGGATAGTAGTACATGGCTATCCAGAGGCAGAGGATAGTGGTGCATGGCTATATAGAGGCAGAGGAGAGTGGTACATGGCTATGCTGAGGCAGAAGATAGTGATACATGGCTAAGGGAAACAAATGGACAGGTACAGCCAAGGTGGCAGTAGGTATGCCACTCACTAAATATGGAAGATTAGGCTGGCACTAATGGGGTGTGCACCAACTGGCAACAGGGGAGAATTCAATGAGAAGTAATGTATCGATGATGTTTGGTATTCTAAAAAACTGGTATTCTAAATAATTGAGAAGTACTTATTTTTTTGTTATTGTGATCTATTATTAATAAGCAGTTGCACTCACAGCCTGTGGTTTGTCATTTTACAGGCTGAAATGGGTGACAACATAAACTTATGGATAAGCTTTACCTTTAATAGCAAACAGTTGTGATCAAAACTATGAGCGCTACTTTTTCTATTGCATATACACGTATTTAATGATAGTAATAACAGAAACCATACTGAATAATATTGGTTGTTTTGGTCGTTTTAATTTTTGGGTAATTTTACCATTTCTCTCATCAGGTAAAGCTATGAATGTGATGGGAAGCCATATTGAATCTGTCTTTTAATTAATTTGTGATGCATTCAGTGATTAGGGGGTTCAGTTTTACCTTTACATGGAACACATTTGTTAAGCCGGTAATTAGTAATACGTCTAGTCAGTTTTTCATGGTCATTTTATACATAATCAAAACTGGATATGGAGACATGAATGCCACCCATATTATTGCATACTGTCACAGTGAGACTGAACTCCAAAAGTTCAGTAGCCTACAGCCCATGCGTGTTGTGTGTGTGTGTGTGTGTGTGTGTGTGTGTGTGTGTGTGTGTGTGTGTGTGTGTGTGTGTGTGTGTGTGTGTGTGAGTATCTGTACCATGCATAATGTTTAAACTGACTAGCTTAGGTAAAAGAATATGCATTCATTAGATGTTGTATTATTCATAATGCTGTCTCACAAAATTGGTCATTTGTAAGTTTTGCATTAAAATGCCAGAAAACAATAAATGAATGAGTCAATGTAGTCATGAAAACAAGTACATCTATCTAAACGTAGGACCTCTATATTTAAAAAATAAGTTCATCATAGTCATCTAATGGTGCCCCATGTTAAAACATGATATTGTTGCAACATTCCATAAGTAAATTAATATGCAGTTGCTGTGTAAAAATTTAGCACATGGCATGTGAAATCATTTTTCAACACTGAATATGATTATGTATATTTCATGCTGAAAAGTTAAATCTAGAAACATTTGCAATTAATAGTTATAAAGAAAGTTATATTAAATTTCTAGCATGCCTGGAAGTATAACAGGAAGGGTTAAGGCTATGTGTTTGTAATAGACAATATCCTGCAATCCTTGGTTTAAAGTACACTTGTATACTGTGTGAGTTTTGGGAGTGTCAGTTATGCAGACAATGCATCTTAGTTGACATCCAGAGGAACAACTTGCACCTTATGATTGTTGGTTATAAACAAATAAAAACAACAGATCATTAAAAATGACCCCCTAGAGTTTATGTCATACAAGAAGGACATTGAGACAAATATTTAACTCCTCTTCATCATATTATTTCTGACCACACATTAACTTGATTATTGTATTTATTTATTTGTGATTTTTGAAACATTATTAAGATAATGTCACACTAAGGGTGTAGTTATATAAAAGATAATCTCTGATTTCTTGACTTGAATGTAACTAGGTATCAGGCAGTGTTTTGTTAACTACTGACATTTCCCTATGGGTATGCATTAAAGATCAAGATGGTTTAAATGCCTGAGATTATTGGCTTGAAAACATACCAATTATTATAGCAAATGCATTTCTGAAATTATTTCTCTTGTAGAAATATTTTTATTGTGCAATCATTTTTAAAGGTATTGTTTTTTGTGAAATGTGGTATGTTCATGGGGTTCAGAATAGCTCCATCATATCCTTGTATTTTTATATTAATAAAGGAGTTTTAATATATTTTCTGGATTTAAACAGCTTTAGAAAAGCTGGACACTTTCTTGCATGTTTTATATATCATAGCATGATAACTTTCTTTATTATATTTTCAGAAATGGTAGCAAACAGACATTAAGATATGAAAATTTACAATCCCCCTTAAATTAAAAGTTATTTAATTTAAAGACTGATTTTGTTCGTGTTGACTATAATATGACTGGGGATAATTTCTTTTATGTCCATTTTCTTATATGGTGACTAAACACTGTAATAAAAGTCGTCCTTTACTTAAAACTGTTAAATCATAAGGAGAATTGGAAAAGCAGTTGATGAACAGGATAGGTCTGTAGAAAAATCCATTGCAGCAATGTTCTTGTATTCCAGTTTCTTGCAAAACAAGACAGATCTTATAAATGCATCAGCCAATTTTAAACAGTGATAATAAAATTAAAAACATGCATAATATTAAACATCTTCAAACATACATAACATATTGTTATAGAAATGTCACATTTCAGATTGCAAGGTATATTTTTGTTTATATTAAATGCAGTGCTTTAAATATACCAATACACGTTAGCACTCAGGCATCATTTGTCTTCTAGAATGTCAAATTTAGTTGTTACATTACTTGTAGTACTATTCATAAAATATATCTTGCAACAATTACTATTGCAGTTTTATATGTGTAAAACTGTAAGATGGGTTTACTCTGAATAACTGTGTCTCATTTAATTGACATGATTATTCAACTCCAAAATATGTTAAATCTTGGGAGGTTGCTGTTCAGAACAACAACTCCCACAAGGTCACAAAGTACAAAAATATTTTCTATGCAGGAAGCTGGGAATAGAGGCAGTAGCAGGGTTAAAGTTATGGTTTGCATGCATGGATACAATTACATCCTTGGTCTCTGCTGAGGATCAGACATGAAGTTTATTCAGGTGCATGTCCTCCCTCCAAGATGGGAATGCCCACTAACCCATACCATGGTTTTTAGATGCCCAAAAAGCTAATAAAACTCGGGTTACCTGGACTGTAGTCAGAGCTTTATCACTCTAGCATAGGTACTGGATCACACCCTTTTTTTGTATAAAATTCACATAAGACATTTTTTCCACACATATACAGCCTGCCATCTGAGAGAGACCCTGAATAATGTGTCATGGCATGGAATGTGGCACCTCATCCATAGAATGTCCTCCACACAGAGAATGCAGTGACCCCCCCCCCCCAGGGTCCTCAAAGAGGCTGTTAAGGGGGAGCTTGGTGATAAGCTGTCTGCACTGTCTCCAACTCCAGTGGCTATATCACATTTCAACAAGGGATTGTCAGTTGGTGATGGTAGAATCATCCAAAACTCCCAATGGAACCAGTAGGAGTTAGTAAAAAGTATCAAAGATTTCTTAATTTTTTAAAATATTTTACTTACATTGGTGTGCTGCTTATATTGTGCACTGCTGCAAACACATCTTTGCACATGTTCAGTTACATACCCATGATATATTGCAATATGGCAATGGATGCGCAAATAACCTCACATTGTTTGATATGTGGAGCAACAAACTGCCTGCTAATAAAAGATCACATAGTGATATATAAAGTCTACTACATGTTGGTAATATGTGTGTGTGTGTGTGTGTGTGTGTATGTGTGTGTGTGTGTGTGTGTGTGTGTGTGTGTGTGTGTGTATGTGTGTGTATTTGTGTGATGCATATTTTATTAGGGGAATACATAAGAATATGCAAAATTTGAAGCTGGAGTGAAATTTTTGGCTACATCCCTGACTATTTCAATTTATCTTCACAATTTTGCAGCTTGGGTCAGTGATATTGTAGGTTTCAGTTAGTTTCATTGTCTATAGATTGCCATTACTTTGACATATAGTCAGAAAGCTTCAACAATGCTCAATCAATTTAATGTTTAGTTAAACAAAATCTTTAAACCATTATGTTACTTAAAAGGGAGTCTGCAGACCACCATAAATAACAAAAATGAGCCGTTATAATCCAACCATTCTAATTTATTAAGCACTTTCATTCATCTACATCTTATGAACTCCATCAGACACATACTCAAGTAAAAACACACGTTTATATATCTTACCCAACAAATCATGTGACCAACTCACAGTGACTCCATCAGACTGACCCTTCCTTCTGTCTTAAAACAGTCATTCTTAAAAACATTCAAAATCTTAAGGTATAATTCAAAAACTGTTAACAGCATACTAACTATTTTATAAAAAAGTGACTATTAAAAGACTTAAAGATACATATTTAGAAATAATTAAACAAATAAATACATTAAAAATAAATACTAGACACAATAATATTTACCCTATCTTTCAAGTGCCTTCATTTCTAATAGACAGTTAATCGAACAAAAATCATTGAGCCGTGGAAAACTAAATGCATTTAGACTCAATTGCCAAATCAACTCCTTCTATTTGTCTCTAATAACAAAAGTGTCACCCATGTCAATGTATTTACAATAGAGGCAAGCACAATATTTAGACTTCCCAGGGATTTTCACCTTTTGTTTAATCCCAATCTTCGGGATATTTTTAATATTATAAAATAAAGATGAATACAGTTGTAATTCTAAGAGGGTTGTATATTTAGCTAGGTGCCAGGGATGCAATGGCTTCTATACAGGAAAAACTGAATGTAAATTGAAAGATTGAATTTACGAATATCACTGTAGCATAAGAAAGTTTAAATAGAATAATGCTTTAACCAAATATGTACATTTGGACCCCAATCACTATTTTAAGTACAAGGTAATAGATCAAGTCAAAGATGAAATAAGAGGTGGGGTCCTGGTCATTGTGTTTAGAAATGAAGGTGTTGATTTGGCAATTGAGACTAAATCTAGTTTTCCAGGGCAAACTGATAGATGGCATTAATATTTTTTAAATAAAAGTACAAAATGAAATGAAATGGAAGACAACATTATACTATTTTATTTAAAAACATGCCTTAATGTCAGTACTACAGGATGGATTGGTAGGAAAGTGATAAAGAGCTAAAAGGAAATTAAAATGATTTGATGAAACTCTAGAGCAAGTCTTTTTTAATAGTCATATTCTGAGTAAAAATATAGTCCAATACTTGAAGAATGTGAAATACTTGAAGAATGTGAAAAACTACCTAAAAAAATAATAAAATACATTGACAACCAAAGAAAAGAAGCCCAATACAACAAAATTATTTTAGCACGTTCATTCTCTTTTTAATGTTCTTCAGAAATAAATTAACACTTATTTCATTTTATATCATTTCCATACAATTACATTTCAACGATCTAACCAACCACTCTTTACAATGCATATACCCTTCTTAAAAATGCTCATTTTAACTAACAGTTAAGAGCATATAAAAACTATAAATAACTAAAAGTTACCATTTATATTTTTTTAGGATTTAGTAAACATTTCATTTTTATAGCTTCATTTAAACCAAGCATTTTATCTGCAGATAAAATAATCTGCCACTTCACTTCCTTTCATTCTAATTCATTATTTATATTACCTCCAATAGTCTTTTGTACAACATGATCCAACACATAAAACAGAACATTTTGTAGGAGTTGCAATATTCCACGTTTGGCTAATGACAGGCTTACATTTTTTCTTTTTTTCATATTGCTAATAAATGTTCATAAATTCTATGGGACAGTTCCCTTATAATTTTTACCTATACTGAAACTGTTACAGGTGTCACAAAAAGCTAGGTAAACAATTCATTCTGTACTGCAGGCATATATACCTTTAGACCAAACCATCTATCACTGTGCTTTAGCACTATTTTAGAAAATGCATAAATGTACTTACAACATTTATAGTTCTGACATCAATATGTTTCAAAAGGACCATCCTGTATGGTATTCCTACTGCCTGATCTCTTTAACATATTTTTAATATTGCATGTTCTTTTGTAAGTAAACAGGGTTTTTCACCAACAACACTGGTCAAATCTTTGTTACCAAGTATAATTTCCCAATTGTTCACCAAATCATTCCTAATTTTATTCCTAGTGATGCTTATGGCCTGAGAAAATACCTGGTGAGACCTTTATCAGTTTTATTAGTCACTTCAAAAAAAACTTTTAATAATATAGGTGGGATTTTTTTCTATTATTTTCTCATTAACCTCTTCCACAATCTGATAATGAACATATTTTTTACAAGTTCTATCTCACCTTTTTTAAGAAGGGTATATGCATTATGAAGAGTGACTAGCTAGATAGTTTAAACATGTGATTGCATGGAAACAATATAAAATGGAGTGAGTGTTTGTTTATGAAGAAGTTCTCTGGGATATCCAAAAACAAAGTTCAGTAAACAAAAAGATGCCCAATGCTGAGAGTAAGAACACTTTAATTCCAAAAAAAACAGATGAAAACAAATAAAAACAGGTAAGCGCTTTCACGATTGCATCTTCAGACCTTATATGTTTAAGGTTTGAAGAAGCGAGCAATCGTGAAAGCGCTTACCTGTTTTTATTTGTTTTTATGTTTTTTGGAATTAAAGTATTCTTACTCTCAGCATTGGGCATTTTTTCATTTACTGAACAGTAAAAACAGACAAAAGTAATAAAAGATTTTTGTTGATTTGGGATTCCCTTCTGTGGTTGTCAATAAGATTAAAGTTATAGATCATTGGCTCCCACTAACTCTAGCTTTGTTTTTCTATGTCAAGTATTATCATAGTATACACAGGCTGGGTATAATGTAAGGAATTGTACCAGCTGTGTTTAGAGGGATTTATACTCACAATGGTGCCATTGCTCACTGGATCTTATCCTATGCTGAATGGGATAATACCGCTGTGGAGGTGGGGCTTAGGAAGAGTAACAAAAAGGTCTGCAAGTGAATTGCTAGTTAATACTTTGACTGAGAACTAGTAGCTTAATTTGCTGTGTAAATCCAATGCTCTTTCAAAGGAAAAATGAGTAAGAATCTACAATTATGCATACAGGTGCTTGTAGAATGAAGACTCCTTTTTCAGGTCTGTAGACAAAGGAGATTCAGACGATACTGCAATACTAATAGTATTATCTATTTACTAATTAACATCCTGCCACTTGTTATAAGATCATCTGTCGCCTTTCTAAGAAGATCCAGCTATGCATTTACTCTGTTTTTAGTATATAGCTATATTAATGTAAAGACAGGTTTACTTGTAGTCACATAGCTGGGTATTTGAATTCAGAGAAAATCTCAAGCAGTACCGTAATAGAACTAGCAGTGCCATGCAAAACAAGCATGGCACTATGTCTGCATGGAGTTCTAAAGAACAAAGTCTCAGTTTCATTTAAGCTAAGAATATGGTGTTTTACTTGGATCCATATTTTTTGAGTTGCTAAGTCTTACTGGAGCTGCTGTTTGACTAACAAACTAACAAACAGGACACAGCTTGTCATCAATATATATATATATATATATATATATATATATATATATATATATATATATATATGGGTCGACATTGTTTCATTGAATCTCATTTCTCTGAATGACATTTCACCCCGACCACTTCGCTGAAAACTAATTTAATTGAATCTCATTTCACTGAACTGCAGTTAGTATATCTGGCACAGTGTAGAGTACTGTAAGGGAAGTAAAAGTTATATGCCCTTTTCCCCACTTTAGTGCGATCCTGGAGTTAGTATATATAGTTAGGGGGGTGTGGGGGGCACAGTCTCCCACATTGGGGTGTTTGGGGGCATAGCACCCCACTTAGTTTGAGTACATATTGTCTTTTGGAGAGAGTTAGTCATTGGTGTTGCAACTATGCATGTCTATTGTAAAAAAAAAAAAAAAAAAAAAAAAAAATTCTGCTTTTACTGTATTTGTGTTTCTTCCTACTTTATTTTGCTTTTGCGTCATCTTAAAAGTACTCAGTTGTATTTATTACTGCTTGGTGTAACTCATTCTAAGCCTTTTAGTTTAAGCACTTGGGCTTCAGACCAGTTGTTTTACATTAAGAAGGTTTGTGGTCTGCACTGTAGTGGCAGAACAGGTAGCTTACATCCTTCTAAGTTGGGAACTGCTGATTGAGGGCTCAGTGTCTGTTATTCTAAAAGTGTATTAATTTTGGTTTAAGCACTTGGGCTTCAGGCCAGTTATTTTACATTAAAAGGGTTCGTGGTCTGCACTCTTGTGGGAGGAGAGGCTGGACTCTGCCCTTCTGAGCTGGGAATTTCTGGTTAAAGGCTTATAGTGCCTGCATATTTGAACTGCTTCTTACTGAAATTGGTACACCTTGTTTGCTGTAGCGTAGACTAGATCCAGGCCTGATGAATCTAGCTTTGTTTGTATAACTTGAGCACTAATCCAGGCATTCTTTAAAGTATTCAATTGTATTTACTACTGCTTGGTAGTAACTTGATTAAAGTGTAGCTATAATTCTAAGTCTTTTGGATTAAGCACTTGTGCTTCAGACCAGTTGTTTTACATTAGGACGGTTTGTGGCCTGCACTGTGGTGGCAGGACAGGTAGCTTACATCCTTCTAAATTGGGAACTGCTGATTGAGGGCTCACTGTCTGTTATTCTAAAAGTGTATTAGTTCTGGTTTAAGCACTTGGGCTTCAGGCCAGTTATTTTACATTAAGAAGGTTCGTGGTCTGCACTCTTGTGGGAGGAGAGGCTGGACTCTGCCCTTCTGAGCTGGGAATTTCTGGTTAAAGGCTTATAGTGCCTGCATATTTCAACTGTTTCTTACTGAAATTGGTACACCTTGTTTGCTGTAGCATAGACTAGATCCAGGCCTGCTGAATCTAGCTTTGTTTGTATACTTATTGTTTGTTTGCTTGTTATTTCCCTGAAATGCTAATACCACCTAAAACGTGGCTTTTCAGTGCTTCTGTGGATCCCTAGTGATATCTGCTTGGCTTACTGTACTTATTTCTTTGTTTCACTTAAAAGAAAGTTACTGTTTGTCGTTTTTGCATTTAAGTTACCTGTAACACATTGCATTTAAGTTACCTGGCACTTGCTCACTAAAGCAATTATATAAGTCAGCACTAAAAAATTAAAAGCACTACACCCTCACAAACTCCCCTTGAGTACCTTGTTCCCCATTGGCCCTTTTTTTCAATTATAAAGGAATTCCCAATACTATTCTAGCATGTCCAAAGGTCAGTTGTCAATCTCCTCTCCGGTCCAGCTGGTGAATCTGGGAATCTTGAGGCAATGTTACAACTGCCTCATGTACACAGACAACCATCTCCTCCTCCCAACAAATTCCAACACATGTGAGAGATGCATCCATATAGCCAAACTGGAGGCTAAGCTCTCTCAACTCAGTACTGGCGTATCCAGTCAGGAGGAGAAGGAAACCACACTCACTACAATTCCAGTCTCACATAGACCTACCACGACAGCAAACCAAACAAATACACAAAAACATATTCAGTGCCTCGAAATAAAAATCTGCCTAAGCAGCAGAGACCTCCAAAGCAGATACCCAAGCAACCGCTATCCCAAAACAAAACACGTGCAACACATAGCTCACAAAGTCAGTGTGCCGAACAGTCACAGCCCTTAAGGCTAAATAACACACCTGATACACTTGTAATAGGTGACTCTATCATCAGGCTCACTGACGTCCCGCTCACCAGGCTGAATAAGGAGAAGGTCACGGTGAGCTGCCTGTCGGGTGCTAGGATCCACCACATAACACAAGGACTCAGGTCACTCCAAGGCAAGTACAAATATGACTCAGTCATTGTCCATGCTGGTGTGAATGACCTGAGATGTACCTCCCTGGACTACATGAAAAGAGACATAGAGGAGCTCTCTGAGCATGTGGCCCAGGCCGGTATGACCCTGACCTTGAGTAGCATCTTACCCTCACCAAGAATGATGCCACAATATGAAGACAAGATGATCAATTTCAACAATTGGCTTAAGTATTGGTGTCATTCAAAGGGGATCTAATGCCTGTCAGCCTGGGATGACATGCTCAACAAGCCACGATGCTTCGCTAGGGACGGCTTGCACCTGTCACCCCTGGGCTTTCGGATATTGGCAAAGGCTCTTGCTAACCCCATAGTGCCTTTTTTAGGCAAGGCTCAAAAGACAAACCCACCTCCATAGGTATCACAAGGATAAGAAATTAAGAGTAATGCTACTCAATGCCAGAAGTCTAAACCTCAAGATGCATGCACTCGAAACTCTCCTTAGCATGGAGAACATCGATATCTGTGCAGTAACAGAAACCTGGTTCAAGGCTCCCGAGAGCACCCCAGCACTACCAGGTTATGCCTCATACCATGCTTTTCGGCCCCAAAATTTGGACCGAACCACAAAAGGAGGGGGAGTATCAATATTCGTCAAAGATACCCACACCTCCAGGTTGGTGGCACAGCACGAAACATCAGAGACTATCCATGTGCAACTAACAGTGGGTAAAACTGCCTTCCAGTTTATAGCCTGCTACAGACCACCCTCCCAAACCAAGGAACCCCACTCGGCCTTCCTGAGAACACTGGAAAATATGAAGGTCTCTCCAAACAGCATTATATTGGGCAACTTCAGCTACCCAAACATAGACTGGGAGCATTACTCTAGCTCCAACACCCTAACCCAAAGGTTCCTAGAATTTATAAACTCAAATGCTATGGAACAACTTGTTACCACTCCCACAAGAGGGGAAAACATACTGGACCTGATCATCACCAACATGGGGACTCTATGCTCCAGACCAGAAGTGTATCCCTCACTGGTAAGATCAGACCATAAACTAATCTCAATGGATATTCACATCCAGACCCCACCTCCTGCCCAGAAAACCACAGTGAAAAACTTCTCTAAAGCAAACTTTACACTCCTCAAAACCGAGGTGGAATGCTTCAAAGCCCCCGGGCCTGTAGAAAATACAGCTCAGACTGCAGAATCCTTTATAAATGCATTCTATGAACACCTTCAGGAATGTATGGATCATGCAATCCCAAATAAAACCAAGACCCAATCCTCCAAAGGAAGACATCCTGTCTGGTGGACTCCAGCCATAAACAAACTATACAATAGAAGGAGGAAGTTACTAAATGATAGCGCAAAATCCCAAAAAGGGAAGGCATCTCTGATCAGTATAGTAACCTCGAAAAAGGGCATAGCAAAATTAATTTAAAACACATTCTGGCTAGGCTTATAAATGCCCTAGGGCAGATAGCCTAGTAAGAACCTATGAAACTATAAAATGTATTGTTTTGAAGTTTTTCGTAAAATACAATATAAAGGAAACAAGGTAAGGGCTATGCCCCCCACACCACCCAATGTGGGGGCCTATGCCCCCCACACCTCCCAACTATATATACTAACTCCAGGATCACACTACAGTGGGGAAAAGGGCATATACCTTTTACTTCCTTACAGTACTTTACACAGTGAAATTTATACTAAGTTCAGTTCAGTGAAATGAGTTTTCAGTAATTTGTGTTTTCAGCGATGTGGTCAGGGTGAAATTAAATTCTGTGAAATGAGATTCAACGAAACAAAGTAGACCTATATATATATATATATATATATATATATATATATATATACATACACACAAATATATATATATATATATATATATATATATATATATACACATACATACACACACACACACACACAATATATATATATATATATATATATATATATATATATATATATATATATATATATAGGTCTACTTGAAAACATTGACATCTCATAATATTGAACTTTAAAACACTGAGACCATAATATCAAAAACCAAAAACACTGAAAACCCAAAACAACGAAACCACAGAACACTGAAACATTGCATCAAAAGACTGATAACTACAATGGGCATGTAAATAATATCCCCTCCACCTATAACAACACCAAACTAACCAACACACTTTTTATTACATTTCTGCATTGGGGCAAGCTCCTCTGCACCCCCCATGTGGGGGGATCTGCCCCTCACACCCCCCGTAAATTTAATATACCAACTCCAAGATCGCACTACAGTGGAAAAAAGTTAATTTCCTAACCTCACTGTTTTGCAATCACCATACAGAATGTAAACATAATGTTTAAATCACTTACCTGTATGGCCTAAAAACACATACAGATTGGGGAAATAAACACTTTTCCCCTATTCACTTCTCCCAGCACTTCTCATAACACTAACTTAACTTCCATGAAAGCAACACATTCATATGCTTACATTCTGTATGGTGATCATGTTACAGCGGGGCTAGGAAATTAAATTTTTTCCACTGTAGTGGGATCTAGGAGTTGGTATATTTAATTTATGGGAGGGTAGGGGGCAGAGACCCCGACATGGTGGTGCAGGGGTCTTGCCCCCCTGCAGAAACATAGTAAAAATTGTGTTTCTTACTTTGGTGTTGTTATAGGTGGAGGGGATGCTATTTACATGTGTGTTGTAGTTTTCTATGTTATAATGCATACTTTCAGTGTTCTGAGTTTTCATTGTTTTGGGTTTTCAGTGTTTTGAGTTTTCGATGTTATGTTCTCAATGTTTTGTATTTCAGTGTTTTGAAGTAGACCAATATATATATATATATATATATATATATATATATATACATACATATATATATATATATATATATATATATATATATATATATATATATATATATATATATATATATATGGGATCTGTGCAGATCCCTGAAGCAGAAATCACCAAACATACATACATAACTGAAAGTGCTGTTCACAGAAGCAGCACTTTCGGTTATGTATGGTGGTTGTGCTGGTCGCACTATGGTGCGGTTAAGGGAGAATTCCCTTTTCTCCACTGTAGTGCAACCTTGGAGTGAGAATATAAAAGTAAGGGGATGTGGGGTGCACAGCCCCCATATGGGGGGTACAGGGGGGCTTGCCCCCCTGCATAAAAGAAGATTTCTTGTTTTTGGGGGGGGGGTTTCGAATGCACTTTAGCGAATGCGCTTGGTTATTTCTCTCCAGTTACCATTAACACTGTTCAGACCTGTCAGTGTGCATACTGTTTTCTTATTTGCTTCTGCAATGACTATAGATATTGAAATAAAATAGCACAAACACTGATAGCTATTTGCTAAACAAACAATATAGTGTCACAATGAAAACAGACTTAACATGAGCAACATACTTCTCTTTCCATGGAATTCATATTAATTGAAACTGCATAAAAACCCATATTAAAAAAAAAATGCATCTGGCCAGAGGTTTAAGTTTACCTTTGGGCTGTTTTCAAACCAAAAATCCTTGCACACATTTTTTAGGGCTGTGCATACATGTATGTGTTCTTTGATTCACCTTCCTGGTTGTATTGAATTACATTCCTTGTATGACACATCACCACGTGTTAGAATATATTTGAATGCATAGTTTTGAATATTCTGCCAGTAAACAATGAAATAAAATGTATAAATCAAAAATGAAAATTCCAACCATGAAGGACATTCAAAATTTTGTCATAACAACCCACCAATATCAGTCAATAAGCACAATCTCTGCAGAAGTAAGTCATCGGAATAATTCCACATTAAAGAGATCTATAACAAATGAAGAGGTTGCTATTGGCAAATAACTTTATATATCAGCATTTCATCTACAAATGCAGTGCCTGCTACCCTTGAAGAATTAATTGCCTATGTTACATTAAAAAAATGATAAGCTGGTAATATAGCAATAAGGAATGACTAATAAACCAACAACACATTCATATTTACTAGAAGTCTCATACAAAGGAGGACACACTCAGGAATACAGAACCCCTACCCCCCTTAAAATGCACAAAATAATCAGCAAACAAAAGGGCACTGTATTATCAGCTCTCCAACTACATGGTATAGGAGTAGAATCCACAACCTTCTGCACCAAAGGCAATTATGCCACTAACACTGCTTTTAGATTCTACAGCACAGACAATGACTGCCATTTGATAAAAACAGTTAGTTGTACATTGAAAACAGACTTCTTAGCAGAGAAACAGTAAACTTTCTTGAAACTCTCAGTTCCATTAAAAGGCACTGAAACTCAAACTCCTTTGAAAATGCACTGAAACTCATAATTCCCTAAAAATGTACTGAAACTCAAACTCACAATTCTGTCAGCAGTCTGGTAGTTGGTGTAGAGGATTTAGGCTCTTGTCTCCACTGAAGCTCACAATTTCTTCAGCAGTCTGGTACTTGGTATAGAGAATTCAGGCTCTTGTCTCTTGTAATGAAGTTAAAGGGTCAAGCCTGATCAAGTTAATTGATTAACCTGCCCCCCAAAACTAGGGCATTACATACCATCATACCTCTCAACAGTACAGATTTTTCACAGAATGTCCAAATTTTCGCCTCATATTTTTGTCCATTTTTCATAAAATTGTGTTTTTCTGGCAAGTTAGTTGCAAATCATTAAAGATTGAAGTTGGAAAATAATGACAGAGATTTGCATTTCTGACTTCATAACATTCAGAAAATTCATGCTAATGCACAACCTGTTAGCATATCAACTTTCTAAGTTTGTAACAGCAATATTTAAACATTGCCCCTGTTTTGTGGTCTTTGTCCCACTTTTGCTTTGTCCGGATCTTTTGCTCCTTGATGTTGAGAGATATGTATACCATACATCCAAACCTCTAAATCTCTTAGTACAAGAAATCTGGACAAAGCCTAAAATAATTGGGGGAACAAAGCCCAGCTCCCCCCAAAATGGACAGATTTTTAAATATTGCTCTCAAATGTATTGACATTATTTTGTTATTTCAGTCCTAAATTATTTGCCAGAAGACCACAAATTTTATGAGTAATATGCCAAAAATCTTCTTCTTCTCCTTCTTCTTTCTGTTTTCCCAGTTAGAGGTCACTACAGTGGATCACCTGTCCCCTCATGATTGGCAGTGGAGTTTTATAGTGCTGAGTTGTCACCCCGGCACCCAACCTTCCACACACACACACACACACACACACACACACACACACACACACACACACACACACACACACACACACGCACTCATGCCTAGGGCCAATTTAGAGTGTCTAATCCACCTGAAGCATGTTTTTGGGATGTAGGAGGAAAACAGAGCACCCAGAGGAAGCCCACATGACCATAGGAAGGACATATAGACTCCACAAAGAAGGCACCCCAGCCGAGGATCGAACCAGAGAACTTCATGCTGTGAGGTGGCAACGCTAACGGCTGCACCACCGTGGCCAAAAATATGAGGCAAAAATCTGGACATTCTGAGAAAATCTGGACTGTTGAAGGATATGCACACTTCTCAACCTCTTATCACAAGAAATCTGGACAAAGCCTAAAATAATGGGAATACAATGGCCCAAAATAGGGACAGATTTTAAGTATTGCTCTTATAGACTTACAAAGTTGGTAGAATAACAGGATTTCTGTTAACATGCATTTTCTGAAGGATATGAAGTCTGAAACTCATATATATGTTATTATTTAGTGATTTTATTCCTCTGTGATTTGCCAGAAACCACAAATCTTATGAGAAGCAGACAAAAACTTTAAAAAGTCTTTCGGTTTTTCCCCGATTATGGGTTGTCACAGCAGATCACTGGTCTGCTAATGATTGGCAGTGGATTTTTATGGTGTCGAATTGTCAGCCCGGCACCCAACCTTCAAAGAAGGAACACCCACACATAGATGCACGTACCTACCTCCATGTCTTTAATGTTCACTCAACTGCGGGGAGAACCAGACACTCATGCTGTGAGGCGACAACGCTAACTGGAGAAGCAGACCAAAACTATGATGCTAATCTGGACAGTTCAGGACAGCATGAGGTATGTAGAATTTATACGCCACTAAAAAGAAAATAAAAATCCATAAGCCATCTCAGTTACTGAATTTGTAGTCAACGTGGCTATTACTAGAGTAATAAGTGTCCTTTACATGACTTCTGTTTCACTTAATTAAAACTGATTTATTTATAAATAATGATACATTTTATAAAACAACAAAGGAATGCATTGCTCAGTCAATACATTTAATCTGATATTGCTTACTTCTAAATAATCAGAGAAAATTAAAATAACCCTAAAGTGAAAAAACAAATCAATACAAAATTTCAAATATATAATTGGATACGTTTATATATTTGAAAAACAGGGTTTTCCCACTACTATGAAAGCATAGCATTTTGTGACATACTTCAGGAATAAGTCCTGTTTCTGGTCCTGGAGATATATCATAATATCTACTATGGCAGTAATCACAGTGGAACCCACAGCCCCTACAGACAAGGAAATGAGACTTCTATTTTGAAATATTTGTTTTAGTTTCCATCATTAGTTCCTTTGTGAATATGCATTGTTGGATTAATAGTAAGCTGTCCTCTGTTGCCTACAGGTATTCATTCTGCTCTCCGTGCTGTATGGATTCAAGTGAAAAAAAAGACATCTCAATTTTTGTACAAAGCTGTTGCTTTAGGAATGCATAGCTTAAAATAGAACAGTATGTATTATAGCCATGAGAGACATGCTGCCAGCTTACAACAAAATCCACCACCATACAGAAAAAAATCATCAAAACTTTAATTAGAACAAATAATAAGTATAACTTTAGAGCACCACTGATTTCATCTGGTTGAGTATGCAACAATTTTGATTCTGGAAAATTTAAAATAATATGACTTAAAACATAAAGAAAATCACTGTATATGCTTTCATCAGATCCAACACGGCACATACATTGCAGCATAAATGGACATGAAATATACATTCCCAGTAGATTTGTGTGGATCAGGATCCCCTTACTTACCAAATTAGTATTTGTTACTGCTAAGCTATATGCACCTTGCATGCAAGTTCAACCCCTTCATTTGACACACTGGGTTGAATTCCCCTAGATGCCTAGTGATCCTCATTCCAAACTTTTCTCCCCATCCTTAACCCCATACCCTTACAACAGCTGGCCTTGTGACCCCATCCTTAACCCCATACCTTACAATAGCTGGCCTTGTGACCACATCCTTAACCCCATACCCTTACTACAGCTGGCCTTGTGACCTCATCCTTAACCCCATAGCCTTACAACAGCTGGCCTTGTGACTTGACACAGATTAGTTACCATTATGTCAGACTATGGCATATTGTACAAAGCATTCCTCTTTACAAGATTTCAGCTAGTGCCATTCAAACATAATTTGATTTGCATCATACATACAGTTACTAGTGGTGTGCCACAGGGCTCAGTGCTGGGACACCTTCCCTTCAGAATATACTTCTCTGAAGTCATGGCTAATGTGGAAAGCCTCTGGATGACAAAATTTGCCAACGACTGCAAGCTGTGGGCAATCAGTGAATCCTGCAGTGATGTAGGTATCCTTCAGAAGGGTCTGGATCAAACAAATGATTGGTGCCAGAACAATAGCCTAAAACTAGATGTTAACCCAAATGCATTCTCATACCCATTGGGAAGTCAGTTACCCCTGAAAATTATTCCATCAATAGCATGCTCCTAAGGGTATACTTGGAGGTGAGAGATCTAGGTACACAGATAGATAGTAGCTTGTACTTCGACCATCATGTGTCGATAGTGGTGAGGAAGTCCTTCTAAGTGGCACAACTTATAAGTAAAGGTATGGTATCCATATCTAAGGAAATTATTACCCCACTGTACTAATCCCTCATTTGACCAATAATTGTGTATAATGTGCCAGTTGGCATACACTTGACTATGAATTTACAGCAGCTGAAGTGACCTCAGAAGCTCCTCACTATGCCTGACCTACAAAGCACTTACAAATCCAGCCCTGATGGAGCTGCTACACATCCACAAGTCAAACAGCAGAAGAGTCACTGGATATAGGGATCTAAACTGTGTCAGTGATTCAAATAAAACATGCTGGAGAGACAGATGTGTCTCAGAGATTGTCTCTTCTTTGGAACAGGCGTCCTATTCACATTAAGCAGAGCACTTCCCTGGCCCTCTTCACATGCAATTTGGAACAATGGATGGGGAATCACAAATTCACACCTGGGATAGTGCCTATGTCCCTTATGGATAGGGGCAATCTGTAAGATACTAAAGGCATAAGCACAAACCCATGCCATTTTCTTGCCCCTAGGGACCATATATTGGGTAAAATCAAGTAATAGTGGCTAGGCTTGTATGGTTTCTTACCCCATTAACCTAATAATCTTCTATGAACTTATGAACCAATGATAGTTTCAAACACAATGATCCTACTAAACAGCCTCTGAATATAATGATTAAGCATGAATATGCAAAATGGGTAATATTTAATTTGGGAGTCTTCCAGAGGTCCTGAATTGGTATGAAAGGGAAGCAATATAACTATAGCAGTCAGTAAGGTACTACCAAGAAATGCATAGCTTATTAACCTAAGTCATTTAAGATTAGAAATGTACATTCATTCACCTTAGTAAACTGGCCTTCTAAGAAACAATGCCTCAGAATAGCTCGAAAGGAGAATCAAAGTGATGCCGTACAGGAAGACAGGAGAGATTAATCAGGCAAGTTAGCACGTGGACTGTACACTTGCAACGGGTTCTGAAGTCATTGCAAGTACCGTGTGTGTGTGTGCGTGTGTGTGTGTGTGTGTGTGTGTGTGTGTGTGTGTGTGTGTGTGTGTGTGTGTGTGTGTGTGTGTGTGTATGTGTGTGTATACATGCACGTAAGTAAGTGGTTAGGGCAACAGCATCATACTTTTGGTGTATTTTGTATTATTACTGAATGTCCAGGATTAGTAGACGCTATGTGTGGTTGGAGTCACATTGCTACTTGTATCAGTCAGCAGACTGGTTGAAGATTTTCCAGGAGGCAGGTAAGTCACATAGCAAGTATAGAATCAGGCCAGGGGAGGTGTGGAGTGCCTTGGCTTTTCTAATACTGTTTTTTTTTTTTTGCTAAATTAAAACTAAATGAAAGGCTATATTTGTTTACTTAGATTCCAGATGAAAACATTGCAAAGGCAAAAGGGTTGTCTCAAGGGATGTGTCGCAAAATATTTAAGGGTTACTTATCATTGTAGTTTAATTAGATCCTGGCACTGCCATATGAAATGAAGTTTGTTGCTACTTCTCGCTGCTTAGTTAATGTGCCAGAAACACTGTAGTTTATATCTTGCTTGTCGGATTCCCTTTATAATACTCAATATCATCTAAGGCAGCTGTTAGAGAAAGTATTAAACTCTAGAAATTTGATTTCTAAATCAGAGTCATAGCTAGGTCATCTGATGTCCTTGGCAGTTCCTTGAACTGGCAAACTCAATCCAAAGTTGAGAACCGAGAAAACAAAAAGCAAACAAAAAACTCTTTGCTACTCTTGCTAAATGTAATGACACATTAACTTAGTGTGTAACTATAGCAAGACACTTGAATATGTTCTTTTGTACACCTGCTAAATACATTCATTTAAGAAACCATATCACTCACAGCTTCTTAAATAAATGCCTGCACTTCATTCGCTCCCCATTGGAAAGTGCTGTTTGTCAGTCTAGCAGCTTATACCCAAGGAATTTGCCCCCTTCATTATGCCCTAAATACAACTTTATTCAAACTACTCACAAGACAGTATTCAAATACAGTGTAGCTATGTAAAACAAACAAACAGTTATTGTATAAGCAATCCCCCAATTCCATGTCCTGTTTTATTATATCATTCAAGCCCTTTTCACCTCTGCACTGATCACTCAGATGATAAATTTATTAGCTTTTTTGGTGCTTAGTAGATAACATGACCAATCAATATCTTCACCTGATCCTTCAGAGAATGGCATAGGTTGTAAAAAATGTTGATGACTACATGTCTGATTCAATCACTTTTAAAGAAATATATGCAGTTTCAAAGGTTTTCTGATTACTGTCTGCATAGTCTGAAATAAAATATGTTCTTGTCTGTAATCCAGAAGAGACAACTATAAGAGATGTGAGAGGGACTGAGTGAAGAACGGAACTGTGAAGCTTTATTATTGGGGTCATGGGAGTCTACTAATAGGAGGTAAGTATTTACTTAGCAGAACAGACTTCATGCTGTTGAAACTTTGTGAAAATTACTTTCACATAGATAACATTTTGGAGAATTATCTACAAAGATCCTGTGGAACATGGCAAAGCTGCTGAATGACTAGAAGTAAAATAAAGTATAAGAAGTTCAAATGTACACCATATGAAATGGGATGAAGTAATGGCCATTGAAATTCAAACAAAATTAAGAAAAGCACCTAACTGGAAAACCCCAAGCCTAGATGCAGTAACTAGCTTCTGGTTAAAAGTATTAACATCTTTACATGAAGATTTAGCCATGAGTAAGAACTATTTATATGTCCACACTTACAGAAGCCAACCTGTTAACAACAGGAAAAACAATACTCCTCCTTCAGAAAAAGCCTACAAGCTATCTTAAAAACTACAGACCAATAACTTGCCTTCCAACAATGTATAAATTATACATGGGAATTGATGCTGAGTCATTTAGAATAAAACTCAATCATGGCAATAGAGAAAAAGGGTAACAAAAGAAAATCATATGGAGTACAGGATCATTTGTTGTTAAAGTCATAATGGTGAACTGTAAAAAGGTGAAGAATCTAAGTATAGCATGGATAAGACGACAAAAAATGATTGTATTCCACATTCATGGATAAAAGAGTGCTTAAAAATGTATAAGATGAACCCTATACTGATGGATTACATCACAGTGACCATGAAGCAGTAACAAACCACTTTGCAGTTAAGCCATGATAAAGAAAAAATTATTATTCCAGGGATAGACATTCAAAATGGAATACTCCAAGGTGATTGTTGTCACCACTACTCTTTTGCCTTGCCCTTAACCCATTAAGCTGTCTACTTAGCAGATTATGAAAAACACTCAAAAGTGGATCCAACAAATAACACCAGTCGATGAATAAAATCCAAAGTTCTTTTACTATTTGTAAGCGCTTAGATGCATTAAAATACATGCACTTCTTCAGACAAACTGTTGAACTAACTGTGGGTATAAATACTCCCACAAGCTTAAACAATTAATTGCACACAGCCCTATATAATTAAACTTAATCACTATTTTCTAAAATTTTCCCATCAGGAAACTTCAAACGTTAGAATCAAGACGTATTCTTAATAACAATTGGGAATTTATCATACAAGACGCTCATTCCCGAAATATTCTAGGTTCAAAACCCTTAGTGGTTTTTAAGAAGGCGCCCTCATTAAAAACCTTGTTTGAACTCCCCGTTAGAGAATATAGAATCAACAAAGGGATGTATAAGTGTGGCCATTGCAGTTATTGCAAATATATTAAAACTGGGGCCACCTTTTCAATTCGAGGTGTTAAGTATTATATTAATGATAAATGTGACTGTAATAGTCATGGAGTAGTTTATCTCGCCACCTGTAAAATTTGCTCTGTGTTCTACTTGGGCAAAATCGAACGCCACCTCAAACAACGCATATATGAGCATTTGTATGCAATTGCTAAAGGGGTGGCATCAAATGCTTTGGCGAAACATATCGCTGAAAATAAAACTCATAGTTTTATATTCACTGTAGTACAAAACATAAATCTAAATCCAAGGGGTGGACCATGGCACCTTAAACTTGAAGAATATGAGTTGCTGTGGCAACTCAAAACTAATGCACATGTCCACCCAGGATTTAATGAAATGTGCTCTATAAAATGTTTGCTGAAATTAAAAGCTCTTATGAGGTGATGTTGATGTTTTTGTTTAGAGATGTAGTATTGTATCATCCTTATAACATTTATAATATTTATAATATATATAATATTTATAATATATATCTAACAATTTAGAATGATTTATTTGGTGTTATTTAAACACGTTTTTTAGTTCTATAATTGGAATGTTGGCACTGGGCTTGGTGTATTTAATTTTAGCTTTTGCCAGGTCTTTCTATTGGATATTCGCTGGATTAACTATTCTTAACTTTTTAATTCCAAAAGTTGTTTATGTATTGATATAATTTTCTACATATTGATATATTGTGAAATATGAACAACAAACTTCATTAGAAGTGTTAGAAGTTTAATTTAAAGTGTATCAAGAATTTTTGTACAGGTATTTCTTCTTTCGTACAATGTTTGAAGTTTCCTGATGGGAAAATTTTAGAAAATAGTGATTAAGTTTAATTATATAGGGCTGTGTGTAATTAATTGTTTAAGCTTGTGGGAGTATTTATACCCACAGTTAGTTCAACAGTTTGTCTGAAGAAGTGCATGTATTTTAATGCATGAAAGTGCTTACAAATAGTAAAAGAACTTTGGATTTTATTCATCGACTGGAGTTATTTGTTGGATCCACTTTTGAGTGTTTTTCTTGGTTTGGTTTATTTCTATTTTTTTCATGGCTGAAAATAGTGGGTTCCAGCAGTCGCAGTCTTTGTATTCTCCGAATCCTGATTCCAGTGGAGCTTATAGCCGAGACGTAGATCCCATCGGCAATTTAACGGCCCTTATCCAGCAGTTAACCCAGCGAGTAGAGGACTTGGCAGCGCAGGTTAACAGTCGTCCCTTGGACAGTATGCCAGCGGTTTGCCCAAGGACCGGAGTGACTTTCAACCCTATCCCTAGTGCTTCAGTGCCGGCACAAGGGGACACTGTGGGTATACAGCTTAATTTAAATCAGGACTTCCCAGGCAGTATCCAGCCTGCACAAGTTGCGAGATCAAATTCGCCTGCAGGTAACCAATGTAATACGCCATCAACTACTGTGAACAATCGAGGTGAAGTACATACACCTAATCATGTTTTTCCAGAATTGCATGAATTTATCAACACACCTAATAATATCTTTTGTGACCAAGTTGGAGGTATTGCAAATGTTCAGGATAATCAACAAGAAACAAATAATAACATAGTTTCCAAATTGAAACTTTTTGACTGCTGCCTTCTTAAGTATAAAAAGCTCCAATTAGAAATTATGTATTTTCGAGAATGCATCAATTTAAAAATAGTCCCAAAGGGGCTTAGACAATGGAAATACCCATCGGGTGTAATTAAGCACTCGGAGTTTCATCTACGTCTAATCTCATTTTTCAATCAACAGGGGCTTAATTTTTTAGACTTGTTAATAAGTGATTATTCAAAGCAAATGTCGGATCTAAAGCAACAATTAGAAAATTTGGAACAAGAGATTAAAAATGATTTGCATTTCAGTCACTACGAGTATGACTATGGAAGAATTTTCACAAGCATTGACTTATTATTGAATAAAATCAGTGAAACAAAAAAGCGGAAAATTAGTAGGGACAAATTAGGATATGAAAAGGGAAATGCATATACAGATCCGCCTCCTAGTAGGTTAGTGAACGATTCTTCTCCCCAGGTGTTAAAAGACATGAGAACTATTACTAACAATTCAAATTTAAATGCAGCAAATGACGTTGAATCGTCAGTGTCATCATTAAATGAACCTTTGTCTCCCAATGTTTATGAAAATAATCCAACTCGACATAGCGAAAGAATACAAAATCAACAAAGACAACAGCAAAACAACCAAGGGTTAGTGGAGCACAATGATCAACAGGATTTTCGACAAGTATATTCCAACCCCAAGAAGAAGACGAGCTGGGGCAAGAGAACACAGAACAGGAAGTCTTACAATCGGCGCAAGAGGTAAACGGCACTGGACAAATAAATCAACCTGAAATACTTTCCAGTAGTAGTAATGACTTCTGTGTTTATAATTACACTCCATTCGAAGTTCCACAAGACTTTATTGAACTTTTAGCTAAAGGCTTTAATTTTGTATTGCCCCAAAAGCCTAATATTGCCCAGACTTTATGTGATCTTAAGCTATATACACGTAAGTTAAATCTAAAAATGTTATTTGGACAAAGTAACAACGTGTTCAATAATGATCGTGTAGCTAGCACATACAACCCTCCCCTTGATAATAACATATTATTGTTTGAAAGAATAACCGAAGCTCATTTAAGGGGTTTAAATAATGATTTTTTTCAAGGCAAGCATTTAGATTTAACTGGCCAGAATCATATTGCACTAGTTAAAGCACATAATATCCACGTCATGAAGCCTGATAAAGGTGGGGGGGGCTATTTTGATGTATGAAAATGATTACAAGGCTAGGATTAAAAATATGTTGTCAACTGATAATTATAGAAAAGTTTCTATAAATGAATTAAATCAATCATATTCTAGAGTAAAAAACACTCTAAGTGATCTGTTCATTGAAGGAAGCATTGATACAGCTTTGTACCAATATTTAACCATGCTAGCTCCTCTAGTTCCGGTTATTTTTGGTGTTCCGAAGCTTCACAAGAACATCCAAACCCCCCCCCTTTTAGACCCATTATAGATGGTCGTCAGTCTATTACCTATTCATGTGCTAAATGGGTGGATAATAAATTAAAAGAGGTTCTTAAAACAGAACCTCAAATCTGCAAGGATTCTTGGCATGTGCTTGAAAATCTTAATCACATTCCCTTCGACATAAGCCTTAAATTTCTGACAGCGGATGTCAGAGATTTATATACGGCAATCCCCCAAGATATCGGGACGGATTGGGTTAGGGATTTCTTGTTATGTAAACATCTTCCAGGCAATTAAATTTATTTGATTATTAATTTATTGGAACTGTTGTTAAATAATAATTTTTTTATGTTTAAGAAAGATTTGTATTTACATTTAACGGGTGTTGCGATGGGCTCCCCCTGTGGGGGAAGCTTCGCAAACTCCGTTATGGCTCATTGGGAGCATACTTTTTTGTTCACACACCAGTTATACAAAGATGTTGTTGTTTGGTATACACGTTACCAAGACGACATCTTAATGATAATCAAAGGTGGTGACAGAGAAGCCAGTAAGCTAATTGAAGTCATGAACTCATTTGTTCCTTTTTTGGCTTTTACTTATAATTTTGATGAAATATCCATAAACTATTTAGATATTTTAATTCAAAAGGATATAAAGAATGGTAGGTTTTGTACTAGCGTTTACCGCAAACCTCATTACAGTAATTCATTTCTTCATTTTTCTAGTTGCCACCCCTTTTTTCAAAAGAAAGGGGTGGTGAAGAGTCAGGTAGTGCGAGCTTCTCGCATGTGTTCTAATGACAATACATTTGATGAAGAATGCAGCAAATTAGCAGTAATGTTTTCAAATAGAGGGTACCCAAGTAAATTAGTCAATTCGGTTATTCGAGAAGTGAGACAAAAAAGATATATTGTTCTTTTAGGACCCATTTTAAAGACAGATTATAATATTAGTACTTTAGAAAATGTAAATGTGTCTAGTGATGTGGACTTAGTTACAAATATGGACAGTGTGCAGGTTAATTACAGTACTAGCCTTTTAACCCAATTTAATGAATTGTCATTAGAATCAAGACGTATTCTTAATAACAATTGGGAATTTATCATACAAGACGCTCATTCCCGAAATATTCTAGGTTCAAAACCCTTAGTGGTTTTTAAGAAGGTGCCCTCATTAAAAACCTTGTTTGAACTCCCCGTTAGAGAATATAGAATCAACAAAGGGATGTATAAGTGTGGCCGTTGCAGTTATTGCAAATATATTAAAACTGGGGCCACCTTTTCAATTCGAGGTGTTAAGTATTATATTAATGATAAATGTGACTGTAATAGTCATGGAGTAGTTTATCTCGCCACCTGTAAAATTTGCTCTGTGTTCTACTTGGGCAAAACCGAACGCCATCTCAAACAGCGCATATATGAGCATTTGTATGCAATTGCTAAAGGGGTGGCATCAAATGCTTTGGCGAAACATATCGCTGAAAATAAAACTCATAGTTTTATATTCACTGTAGTACAACAAATAAATCTAAATCCAAGGGGTGGACCATGGCACCTTAAACTTGAAGAATATGAGTTGCTGTGGCAACTCAAAACTAATGCACATGTCCACCCAGGAATTAATGAAATGTGCTCTATAAAATGTTTGCTGAAATTAAAAGCTCTTATGAGGTGATGTTTATGTTTTTGTTTAGAGATGTAGTATTGTATCATCCTTATAACATTTATAATATTTATAATATATATAATATTTATAATATATATCTAACAATTTAGAATGATTTATTTGGTGTTATTTAAACACGTTTTTTAGTTCTATAATTGGAATGTTGGCACTGGGCTTGGTGTATTTAATTTTAGCTTTTGCCAGGTCTTTCTATTGGATATTCGCTGGATTAACTATTCTTAACTTTTTAATTCCAAAAGTTGTTTATGTATTGATATAATTTTCTACATATTGATATATTGTGAAATATGAACAACAAACTTCATTAGAAGTGTTAGAAGTTTAATTTAAAGTGTATCAAGAATTTTTGTACAGGTATTTCTTCTTTCGTACAACGTTTGAAGTTTCCTGATGGGAAAATTTTAGAAAATAGTGATTAAGTTTAATTATATAGGGCTGTGTGTAATTAATTGTTTAAGCTTGTGGGAGTATTTATACCCACAGTTAGTTCAACAGTTTGTCTGAAGAAGTGCATGTATTTTAATGCATGTAAGCGCTTACCAATAGTAAAAGAACTTTGGATTTTATTCATCGACTGGCGTTATTTGTTGGATCCACTTTTGAGTGTTTTTCTTGGTTTGGTTTATTTTTACTTGGCAGATTATCTCATGGCTACAATTTGGCTCCCAGAAAACAACGAAGTGTAAAGACTTCTTATTTTCTTTTTGTGGATGATTTAAAACTGTACAGTTCTTCAGATGAGGAACTGGAAGCACAACTGCAAGTTGTCCAAACTTTCTCAGAAGATATAAGAAACCTTTAAATCAGGGAAAACTGCAACATCAAGATAACATTAGTCTGGGACAAGAATGTGATTTAAAAGAACCAGAGCAAGAGGCACAATATAATTATTTAGGAATTGCTGAAGGATCAACAATAAAACATGAACAAATGCAAATAAAATGTAGTAAAGAATATGTTTGAAGACTAAAACTAATACTGAAAACAGCTCTGACATCAAGGAACAAAGCCCAGGCTATAAACCAATATGTTCTTCCTGTCCTAGCTTACAGGTTTGGAGTGACTGGCCACAAAAGGTTGGGTGGACAGAATAACAAGAAAAATGAGTCATGCTTATTAAATTATTTATACAAATAAATGTACACCAAGATTATATAATATTCCCCATTCTGAAGACGATATGGGCCTCCTCAAATTGATTACATGTATAGATCTGCAATTGTAGGACTGCATACATATTTGCTGACCTCACAAGACCCAAACATAATGACATTTTTAAAATATGAGGAGAATAAGTCTAAGATGACTTCCCTGCTTAGTTTAGCAGTATATTGGTGTCAACTGGGAATGGGAATTTAAACCAGAAGTATATAAAAATCAGGCAGCAACTGAATTTGCCAAAAAGAAAAGAAAGAATATAAGGTGAAAGATCAGATGAGAAGGCATGAAATGTGGAAAATGCACAAATATAGTTGCAAATACATAAAAATCTTGGAACAACCTCATATCAATTAGGATTGAATGCAGGAATGGTTAAGGAGTGGTGAATTTAAACCAAAAGACAAAAAGTTAATATTGGTTGCACAAGACAGTAGAGTATATACACGTTGGTTTGCAAAGTCCATTGAACACGTAGTAAAAACAGACAAATGCAGGTTTTGGAAAACATAATTGGAAACAGTCCCACATCTTGTTCTTGTTGCTGAGTGCGATATGCTAATGGCAGAAGGACTCCTTACTGAAAGGCATAATAATGTGGCAAGACTGGTGCATTGGGATTGTGTAAACATTATAATATTGAATCAGCTGAAAAACATTGGAAACATGAGCTATAAGGCATTATAGAAAATTATGAAGTTTATATCAAATGGGATCACCCATTTCCAATAGTTGAAAAAAATGGATGTGAGACAACTAGATATAGTAGTTCATGAAAAGAAGACAAAAGTAGCATTAATCACTGAAATTGCTACATCCAGTGACTACAGCATCTTACTTACAGAGAGGGACAGAGTAATAAAATATAAGGATTTACAGACAGAAACAAGAGCATTATGGAAGAAGGATAGCCAGACCATTCTAATAGTAGTAGGAGCAGCAGGTCTTATAAAAAATAATTTACAGTTGTACTTAGATAAGTTACCAATGCATGTTACTCCAAATGAATTGCAATAGGAGTCAATTCTGGGCAAGTTGCGAGTGCTAAGAAGAGCACTTCTGGCTGACATCAAAGACTACTACTAATACTAAGACAATACTAATTTCATGAACTTTAATCATATTTTGACTTAGGAATGGTATTGGAAACCCAAAGGACTTGGAGAAATAAAAAAGCTAAAACTTCATGAAAATTACTTTCCCTTTATATCTTAATGTATGAGTTCTATTGGAGAAAACAAAGCATTATTTTATGTAATTACTGTACCTATAGGAAGCAAACATGCCTGTGCCTTTTGAGATAATGTTGATTTAAGACTGAAAATTAACTACTGCAGCCATTGAACAAACTGAAATTAAGGCCAGGATTCAAAAAAATCTGTAAAGCAACCATGGTATAATAAATAGCATAATAGAAACTGCACAATGTATCTTGACTGTAATTCAGTATCCATAGCTAGCAACACAACATAATCTTATCAGCAGTTGGGCTGCAAAAGTGATTCACACAAAATTGGCAGTCATTGTGCAGTGGTTTGTACATTGTTAGGGAATGTCATGTGACCTAAGCCCATTAGCAGGCAATCAGCATGCTCTCAATGATGCATATCTACAGCTGTATTGAAGTGACACTCTGTCAGCTCAGGCACAGCTGAGAGCCCATACAAGGGCTACACAGCAAAATGCCTACTCTATTTTTATCATCACATGGAGGGAAGTGGGTTATAGGACAGACAAGCAGAAGAATACACAGAAAAGTAACCTGAAAAGAAAATAGCATGAATGGGAGAAGGACAACATTCATTTTGGATAGGTAACCTTTTTTTATATTTTGAGAAGAAGGGTAGAGGAGGAAGGAACTGAGAGATAATGTTGGTAGAAACAAGGCCATAGAGAAGTTAGCAGTGGCATACACATACATAATATAGAAAATGAAAGACAACAGGGGAGGTTCTGATACAAGGTGTGGAACACAAAGGAGAAAAGTAAATAGAGGGTGAATAAATGTTGACAGGTTGGATTGATCAACTGAGTGGGGAGAGTGAGTTGCACACAAAGAATCCTGGTGTTTGGAGCCAAGTAGCTATGCATCTGTGCAAGATGCATGAGGATGCTCTCCAGGGTAGCAATATGGGTGCCTGGCTCCTGGTCTTCCACAGTCCACACCACTGTGTACATCGCCTGCTGATTGAACCAAAGGGACCACATCAGTGCTGCTCCTGGATGAGAACCTTAAAGCCCCAAAAGTAGAAGCAATAGCAGAGGCCACCGTTGAGCCCTCTAGGTCTCCTTCTGCAGCAACAGAGAGGCCATCCTGAAGATTGTTGAGGCACAGCACAAGATGGCAAGGCTGGTATAGGGCATGCTGTATGCTGCCACACCATATCCTGCTTCAGTTCTGACACTAAAGAATACATTTATGTACATGAAGAGAAACAATATGATAAAACAGAAATAATAAAATGAAAAATATGACAGATAAAAGAGAACAGGTCAAAAACGATGTGGATCAGTAGGATTTGAAAGTCTTTTAGACTACAGGTTTTGGATGGAGAAATTGCATTTATGAGAACAATGGCAATAAAAATGCCCAGGGAACAGCTAGGGCATCCATATGGGATGAGTCTATACAATTTTTTAGGATGTACCTGGCCATTATTGTTTAGAACATTGTTATGGAATATGAGTGCCTGTACAATGTAAAAAGTTACGCAGAAATAAAATACATGTGCAAATTAAATGCACAGCCCTATGAAGGTGAACATGCATGCACAGGTGTCATACACAGTGTGGCAAAGCAGTGATGCATGTCACAGTTTGACATTGTACCATGCATGGCTATGTAGGTAAACAAGTATGCAAAGGGCACATAATTCCTGTGGCAATGCTGCACCTTGATAATGAACTGTAAGTGCAGTGATACACAAGTGCTTGACACTTGTTGATATGGTGTTTGACAGTGGAGTGTGCACTAATGGCCCATGAGATGACAGGTAGATAAGGGCACTGTGCAAGGCTTGCATGCATAGTTACCACAAGTCTAGAAGGCAATGAACAATACAAACATACAGTTTTGTACCTACCATAAATGTAGATGTTCGAGTGTTCACACTACTGCAGTCATCACACTTGGGTTATCCTGCCATCAGGCGGTCCCGCAGTTGGCCAGAATTCCAAAGTCTTGGTCCGGCGTTGGTTGCTGTTGCTTCTTCCCTGACGTCAGTGCACCAGGGGTATATAAGATGCATCTGACGCCATTTTCTTCAGTTTTTCTTGCCCCGGATGTCAGGTGCCCCCAAGTGGGTAGGCAATACATATTGCTAATCAAAAATATACATATAAAATAAAAACAATACCTTCAGTTAAAAGCAAATACACCCCAAAGGTTGTATAGGATAGAAGGGTATAGGTAAGTCCAGCTAGTTCAGAGGGGATGGAGGGAGGGTAACCTGGACTGCAGCAGTGTGAACACTCTAACATCTACATTTATGGTAGGTACAAAACTGTACTATGTTCATCGTGTTACACTGCTGCAGTCATCACACTTGGGTTGAATCCCAAAACTATGTTTGGGTGGCTGGTCTATAAAGAGTTAGGACTGGCTAAGAGGCCCTGCAGAACTGCAGTGGCAAATCCTGCTCTGGTTTTAGAGTAAAGAGGCAGGTGGTAATGCTTGGTGAAGGTGTGCACTGAACTCCAAGTTGCAGCCTCCAAAATTTCCTTGGTAGGTACTCCTCTGAGAAAGGCTGCTGAAGTGGCTGTTGCCCTGGTGGAATGAGGCCTAATGTTATTAGGGACTGATTTTCCATGCTGTGTGTAGCAGTACCGAATACAGTGTCCTATCCATTTGGATATAGTCTGCTTTGAGATAGCCTTGCCTTGTGATCTTGCAGCATATGCTACAAACAGTTGATCAGTTTTCCTGAAAGCTTTTGTTTTGTCCAAGTAGAAGCGTAGCTGCCTGTGTATGTCCAAAGAATGTAGAAGTTTCTCCCCTTTATTTTAGGGGTTTGATAAAAAGTAGGCAAATGGATGGTTTGGTTAAGAGCCACATTAGATACCAGCTTTGGCATGAAAGTAGGATTTGTCCTTAAAGATACCCTATCCTGATGAAAATTTATAAAAGGTTCCACTGCCATTAATGCCTGTAGCTCTGAGACTCTTCGTGCTGAAGTCACTGCCAGGAGCAGAGCTGTTTTCCATGATAAAAAGTTTAGATCGGCTGTATTGGCTGGCTCAAAAGGTGGTAGGGTCAGTTTTTCCAAAACGAAATTGAGATTCCAAGTTGGTGTTGGTGCTCTCCAGGGCAGTCTTATGTTTTTAGCCCCTCTGAGGTACTGCTTTAGCAAGGGACGAGAGAATAAAGGAGGATCCATGTTGTAATGTGCAGAAATGGCAGAGGCGTGAATCAATTGATGAAAAGGATAGGCCTCTGGCCAGCA
This sequence comes from Protopterus annectens, assembly GCF_019279795.1. NCBI lineage: Eukaryota > Metazoa > Chordata > Ceratodontiformes > Protopteridae > Protopterus > Protopterus annectens. The sequence goes on from NC_056725.1 coordinate 401,379,302, forward strand.
TCTCAGTTAAGTATTGTAAAATCTGAGGAATGTTTGGAACAAGAGGGTCAAGGCTGTGAGCCTGGTTCCAGGCGCAGAATCTCTTCCATTTTTATGAGTAAGCTTTCCTGGTGCTAGGCCTTCTGGCCTCCAAAATGACATCCATAACAGCTTTAGAGAGAGGTGTTGTCTGTTCTACTAAAGTATCTGCCATGCAGCCAGGTTTAGGGTTTTGAGCTGACCGTGCAGGATCTGATTGTTTTGTTGAGTCAGAAGGTGTGGAATTTGGGGCAAAATCCATGGTGGGCCCTGAGCCAAGTTCCTTAAGATAGGGTACCAGTGCTGGCATGGCCAGTATGGAGCAATCAGGATCATCTATGGTTTTTCTTGTCTGGCTTTTAGGAGTACCTTTTAAAGGAGAGGCAGTGGTGGGAAGGAATAGACTTTTAGGTTTTTCCAGCTGAACAGAAGAGCATCCACTTTCCATGCTTGTTTGTGATAAGTCCTTGTGCAGAATTTTTGTAGTTGGCAATTCAGAGGGGAGGCAAAAAGATCTATGTCTGGGCATCCCCATTTTTGTGTTATCATGCTGAAGATTTGTGGGTTCAATTTCCATTCATGAGGGTCCATGATATTTCTGCTTAGGTCATCTGCCAGAGTATTTTTCTTTCCTGGCAGGAACTGTGCTTGCAGGTGAACTTGGTACATTAGAGCTGTGTTCCACAAAGTCATGGCTTGCCTGCATAGGGGATAAGAGTGAGTGCCCCCTTGTTTGTTTATGTCCCACATTACTGTGGTGTTGTCTGTCTTTAGTAATAGTTGTCCTGGGTGTAGAAGGTCCTTGAAAGCTGTTAGAGCATTTTGAACAGCCAACATCTCTTTTTGATTGATGTGAAGATGCATCTGGTCTGTGGTCCACTTGCCCTGAATGCATGTTCCTGCCATGAGTGCTCCCCAGGCGTAATCCAAAGCATCTGTTGTTAGAGTTTGCCTGGCTGTGGGTTGGCTAAAAGGCTGACCCTTGTTTAGGTGACATGCCTGTGCCCACCATTGAAACTCCTGTTGTAGGCAAGGCATTATTGGAATTACTGCTTCTAGACTGTGAAAATGTTGAGTCCAAACACTTTTTAGGTACCATTGTAATTTCCTCATATGCAGTCTGGCATATGCTATTAGTAGTATGCAGGATGCCATAAATCCCAGGGCCTGCAGAATTTTTCTTGCAGGGAGATGGGACCTTTTTGCCAGTAGTCGAAAATATTGAGTTAGTTGCACTTGCTTGTCTGGTGTGAGGTAAGCCATCTGGGCCATTGTATTTAAACTGGCACCCAGGAATGTAATCTGTTGTGAGGGCACTAGTTTTGACTTCTTTTTGTTTACTGTGTACCCTAGAGAAATTAGCAACCTTTTCACAAATGCCAGATGCTGTAGAAGAATGTCCTTTGTCTCTGCTTGAATGAGGCAGTCATCTAGGTATGGATATATTTGAATTCCTTTTTGTCTGCAAAATGCAATTACTAGTGCCAGGCACTTTGTGAAGACCCTGGGCGCAGTAGATAAGAAAGAGGGCAGTGCAGAGAATTGGTAGTGCATTGTACCAACTTTGAATTGGAGGTATCTTCTGCAATTTTGTCTGATAGGGACATGCAGGTATGCCTCTTTAAGGTCCAGAGTAACAAGCCAAGCCTTCTTGCCCAGCATGGGTAGAAGCTGCTGTAATGTCAACATTTTGAATTTCGGAATATCCAGGTAAGTATTCAGAACTGAAAGGTCCAGTATAGGCCTCCAGGCTTTGTCCTTTCTGGGGACCAGGGAGAGTCTTGAGTAAAATCCTTGTCCTTGTTCCTGTTGTACTTTTTGTATAGCTCTCATGTCCAAGAGGGCTGAAATTTGTTTTTGTGTCTCTACCTATTGATTTTGTGGCAGGTCTGGCATTCCTTTTAGCTTTGGTAAAGTATGGAAGTGGAATCTGTAACCTTGAGATACAATATTCAGGACCCATTTGTCTTGGGTGATTGTTTTCCAGTTTTGAGAAAAAAGTGCTAGTTTTCCCCCTAAGGGGGCTTCCAGAAGGGACGTGCTTGGTGTACGCAAGGGAAAGTCATTGTGACTGTTTCCTGTAAGGTTGAGACTTGTCCTCATCTCCTTTTGGGGTTGAGGTGCCCCATTGTCGTCTGTTTGAGCCTTGGGGTTGAGATCTGCCTCTTAGGCATCTGCATCTGCCTCTCTGTGGCCTGTCTGACACTGGAAAGGACCAATTTTTTGTTGGCCAATTTCTGCTAAACCGAGGTGGCTGTACCTGTAAGAAATCCTTGACTGTTTGCATGGATTTAGCTTTATCCTCCATTTTCTTTAACACCTCTTCTGCCTTAACACCAAACAAGGTATAATGTTGTAAAGGAGCATCCAATAACTTTGCCTTAACATGTTCAGGTAAACTCTGTTCTTTTAACCAAGCATGTCTTCAAATAACAGAACCTGCAACTGCAGCTCTACAAGAGGCCTCTAAAGAATCAAAACCACATTGCAGAGTATGTTTTCCCACCTGTTCAACTGCATTCAATAAATCCTGCATTTCTTTACAATCAGGAGCTTCTGAGCTAGCAAGCATTTTCTGTTCTAACTGAGCCATTAAATATTGTTGGTACTTAAGCATGTGAAACTGGCAATTTAAAGCACTTACTGCTAAATTTGAAGACGTGTATACTTTCTTCCCCCATCTATCCAAAGCTCTGGAATCTCTGTCAGAGGGTACTGGATTTTTTGCAATGGAAGCCTTAACCCCTTTTGGACCCTGGGAAATAGTTTCTGGATCAGCAGAAGGGTTTTTGTATAGAAACTTGTGAGAGTCAGGGACTCTATAATACTTATCTGGCTTGGCTGGAGCAGGGGGCAAAGAGTCAGGAGATAAGCTGGATTCAGAGAACACATCATCCACAATGTCTATTACAGGCGGAATAGCCAGGAGCCTGTGCTGAGACAATAAGAGGAAATCCCTGAGCCTTTTCTTGGATTCTGAGTATTCCCGACTTTCCCAATGGAAATGTTCCCTCATGGTATGTAAAGTTTCCCCAAAAGAGTAATCCTCAGGAGGAGAGGCTGAAGGGATAGATTCCTCAGCATCAGAGTCCTCATAGGGGGTAAAGAGTATCCCTGGTCTGAAGAGGAATCTGAGGAAATGGAAACCTGATCAGAGGAGTCATAGTCTGTATCCTGCCTAGGCCTTTTCCCAGCAGGGGGATGGGAACCCCTGATTAGAGTAATGAGGTATTCAGCCATTTTAAACATCTGTTTCTTAGGCATGGAGGACTGTCCAGGGGAATGATGTACTTGTTTCTTTGTCTTTAATGGCACCTTTGTCTTGGCTGTTGATTTAATGGTAAGTTGTGAAGGTCTAAAAACACCCTCAGAAGCCAGTGCCTACTCAGCGGCTCCGGACCCATCTGAGGGATTAGTTTCAGTAGGCCCAATACCTTGAGTTTCCAGAGGCCTAGTTGTCTCCACGTGGGAGTCGGAGGCGGCCTGTGGCTCTGAGGTAGCGGGTGTCAGGGGCTGCAAAAGCACCTCACTGAGAACCGGCGAACCGGTGACTGGCCTAGAAGAGGTTTCATCGTCGGTTTTGGACCTCGGATGCCTGTCTTTATCCTTGTCTTTACGTCTTTTCGGAATTGCAGTCATCGGTTGATCCGATGGCATAGTATAATTGAACCTTCGGCCGAAGTAATGCAAAGCAAAATCAAAACGTCTTTTTATAGTGCGTTTGTTAAATCTAGCACAAAACCGACAACTAGTGACGTCGTGATCAGGGCCTAGGCATGGAATACAGTAAGAGTGGAAGTCCTTATGCGGTATTTGCTTCCCACATGAAATACAATTATTAACTTTTTCTGACATCGGTCTGAGGCAAGAAAAAAATTTCCCCAACGGGGTACTTAGCTTTATTGAAGACTTTGGATCTGAAATTCAACTTCAAAAATCTCAGGAGTCGGCCGACCAGCACTTGCGGACTGCTTCTGCTTCCGGCATCACGCGGCAAGAAAGACTGAAGAAAGTGGCATTGGATACATCTTATACACCCCTGGCGCACTGACATCAGGGAAGAAGTGACAGCAACCAACGCCGGACCAAGACTTTGGAACTCTGGCCGACTGTGGGATTGCCTGATGACAGGATAACCCAAGTGTGATGACTGCAGCAGTGTAACATGATAAACATCTTCCAAAGTACCCAAGAAGAGACCTACATCTTTACATGAAGTGTTACACTCATGGTCAGTGCAATCTGGCAATGGCAGTGTCAGGAATAAGTGATAATATTAAGGACAGTGGCAAAAATACACAGGCATTTAAGACATTTATGGGTCAATAATTAAAAGTACAAAAATATGTAATTAATGCAATTAACTAACAATGCAAACTTGGGAAGTACAGTGTTAAGCATGTGAATATGGGATGGCAAGATACATTACATATACCCTGATGCCTGAAAAGTCATGCCTACCCTTTCTGACAGCCAGATAATCCTGTTCTCCTGAAATATTTCCAGCATTGAAAGACACAAAATAGATAGCAAACAGATCAAAAATATTATTGTGTACAGCAAGCCATTTGACATCAGAAATTACTTTTAGCCATACGATAAGACCTATTTTAATAAGACAAAAGAATATGCACTCATACTGCCACACTTTTGATGTGGCACTCCAAATGCCATACAGTAACTGCAGGTTATTCATGCTGAATAACAAAATGCAAAGGCATTTTGATAAACCTTCCTATTCATGGAAAAAGCATAAACTAAATGAAGTGAATTGTTAAGTATATGTGAAGGCCATAGGCTTCTTATTACTTTGTATATACTTGTATATTGTGGATAAACATGGTTAATGGCAAGCAGTGAATTCTACAGCTTTTAAAATGAATATATTCTTTAAAAAACATTAAAGGTGTTTAAAGTATTTTATATAGGTGTATCTTTATTTGGACACCTTGATGATTTTCTTAAAAGGATGTAAGAGAGATATAGGAAAGACTGAAAATGGGAAGCTATAAGAAACAGCAAAGCACAGAAGAAAAGCATCAACAGGTTTGTGCTGGAGGAGTAGGAAGAAGAGGGGGTGCTATGTTTTTGATGGGGATAGACCCCCTATTTATTTCTAATATTTTTATATAAGAGGGTGGTTTGTGTGGAAAGTAGGCAAGAAGGTATAGGAGAAAGGATAAAAGAAGGAAGGGGGATGATAAGGAGTGTGTCTCAAGAAACATCCCCAGTTCACAAGGCCTCAAACATTTCCACTGCCAGATTGTGTGGCAGTGGATGTCATAATGTTGATGAAGCTGAGGCCTGTGGTGGTGCTGTGGTCAGTGTACCATCTGGGGCAATTATTCTACCCACTGCAGAGGAGTCTTGATAAGCTGAGGCTTTCTGTCCATGACCTGCTCCACCACATCCTCAGCCAAGTCCTGAAGGCCCTGCTCAGTGAGGATGCCGGGCCGCCACATGCCAGGGGGTCCTACAGAACCAGTAACACTGGGTCTATATTATGTTATCGAATCCCGGTAACATTGAACACCAGAAAACTGACATGTAAAGCACGAACTATGGTAACAGCAAACGTACAAAACCACAGAACGTGAAATGTCGAAGTGTGATGATTGGCCCGTCTGTGATATAGCTCCGTAAGGTAAGTGTGTGATAGTTACCAACCTTAGGGTTAGGGTGCGGGTTAAGGTAAGTGCATAGATAGATAATGTATGTAAGGTTTAGTGTAGGGTTAGAAGTAGGGTTTTGTTAAGATGTAGTGTAGGGTTAGAAGTAGGGTTTTGTTAACTGTATATGTGTGGATTATTTGTTTTGTTTGGGTATATGTCTGTAGGGTAAGTGTGCGATAGTTACAGACCATAGGGTTAGGGTGCGGGATAAGGTAAGTGCATAGATAGTAATGTATGTAAGGTTTAGTGTAGGGTTAGAAGTAGGGTTTGGTTTGTGTATGTATGTGTTTTATTTATTATGTTTGGGTATGTAGCGTGCGGTGGTGTTGGCCGACTATGACGGTTCGAGATTTGAAAATTTGCAGTTTAGGGGGTTTGACATATTTGCGGTTCGAGCTATGTGTGTTGGTGTTGTGGTGTTTGATGTTATGGGTTTTTGATAATGTAATATAGACCCGTGCCACCACCACTATCCTGTTAGGGCATCCATTGAAAAGCAAACTGCGAATGTTCCCTAATGTGGGAGGCACATGGCTTGGCTGGATCTTGTGCAATTTAGGCCTGGAAAAAAAGAACAGAAATCAAAAGAAAGAAAATAAAGAATGACAAGGGAATTCATAATTAAAATAAGAAAATGAGAGAAAACGGGGCAAAGAAGAAATATGCAGAATGATTTCACACATTACGTCATTCAAGTTATTGTTAATCAACTTTATTTTTATTAAATCTTTATTGAACTATTATGCAAGGTAAATGTTCATGCATGGATGGCCTTTCTCTGTTTCTAGAGACAATAAAGTTTGCTTCATGAAATCAGACAATGCTTGGAAGGCAGGGCCTGCTGTGACAGTAAAGTATGATTTTTGACCGGCAGAATCTGTTACAGTTTGGGCAGGTGTAGTTGTCAACTGGCTGTGTAGGTACTAATGCTGTCCTCCACCATCTGGACTCTCACTTCTCTTCCCACAGCTCCTTTCTCTTCTTCTCACTCATCTGGCTACCTGTCTTGATAGCCAGTCTCCCAGTAATGTGGTCCACAGCTATGGCTTCTCAGCTTATTGGACTGATGTCGCCTGCCTTAGTGTCATGCTTGCAAACATCTTTGAAGCACAGAATGGGGCTTGCTATGAGTCTGAAGCTGGTGGCAAGCTCTCCATACAGAAGGTCTTTTGGGATTCGACCATCCGTCATATGGGTGACATGACCAAGCCAGCACAAGTGCCTTTGGGAGAGCAAGGAAAATATGCTTGATAATCCTGCCTGCCTGCTCTAGGATGTTCTTGTTTGGGATGAGGTTCTGCCAGGTAATGCCCAGTTTTCTTTTGAGGAAACTTAGATGAAATGCATTGAGCCTGCGTTCTTGACAGTATTACAGTGTCCATGTTTCACTACCACAGAGCAGCCTGTTAAGCACACATGCTTGGTACACTTTCTTCTTAGTGTTGATGGTCAGTTTGGAGTTGTGCCAGACCCTCATTCGCTGCCAGGTGTGCCATTGCTGTTGCTGCCTTACAATTCTGGGTATTCAGCTCAGTGTCCAGGGAAAGGTTGATGGTGATGGTGGAGCCCAGATAAGTGACGTTCTTCATCACCTCAAAAGTGTGATCGATGATGAAGATACAGGGAGTGCTGCTGACATCCTGCCTCATGATGTTTGTCTTCTTGAGGCTGATTGTGAGGCTAAACTCTCTGCAATCACCAGAGAAGGAGCTTGTGAGGCATTGTAGTGCTTCCTCAGTGTAAGCAGTCAAGGCAGTGTCATCTGCAAACAGCATCTCCCTTATCAGTACTGTCTGCACCTTGGTCTTTGCTCAAAGGTGTGTGAAATTGAAGAGATTAGCAATGCTTCTAGTGTAGAGGTATACACCATCTTTGGACTTGTTAAAGGCATGGGATAGTAACAGAGAGAAAAGGATGCCAAATAGTGTTGGATCAAGAACAAACCCTTGATTTGGAATGGGCCCGAGGAAGAGCCATCATATTGTACAACACCTTGCATGTTCTCGTGGAAGGATGTAATCATCTTCAGGAGTTTAGGGGGACATCCAATCCTCTGTAGCAGGTTGAAGAGACCTTTCCTGCTGACCAAGTTGAATGCCTTAGTCAGATCAGTGAAGGCAATGTAGAATGGTTTCCTTTGCTAGTGGAACTTTTTTTGCAGCTGCCTCAGTGAGAAGATTATGTCGATAATAGACCTTCCCAGTCTGAATCCACACTGCCCCTCAAGGTAAACACATTCCATGAGTGATTGCCACCTGTTAAGAACTAAACCAGAGAAGGCCTTCCCTACAATGTTGAAGAAGGATATTCCATGGCAGTTGTTGCACTCAATTTGGTCACCTTTGTTTTTATACAGTGTGATGATGTTGACATCATGCATATCCTGGAGCACTGTCCCTTCTTGCCAGCACTGTAGCAGGAGCCCATGCAAGTGACAAAGGAGAACATACTTCTTGACAACCTTGATGACCTCTGGGGGAATGTCATCCTTTTCTGGAGCTTTACTGCAGGCAAGGGAGTCAATGGCTTTGCTAAGCTCTTCTACAGGGGGTGGATCATCAAGCTCTTCCATGATGGGGGCAGTTGCGTTTTTGACTGCGGCATCAGTAACAATGGTCTACTTTGAGTAGAGCTTTTGGTAATGGTCTGCCCATCTCTCCATCTGTTTACCTCAGTCTGTAATGACTTAATCTGAGGCAGACTTTAGGAGCATAATCTTGACTGTACCAAGGCTAAAGGCTTTCTTCATTCCCTTATATGCGTTGAGGATGTTGCCACAGTCAGACACAAGTTGGATGCTATGACAGAGATTCAGCCAGTAGTCACTGGCACATTGTAGAGTGATCTGCTAGGTGCTATTCTGGCCTTTCTGAGTGCAGTTAGAGATGCCTTTGAAGGCTCACTCTTGTAGTTGAGCAGTGCTGATAGCTTGGCTGTGAGTGCTGGTTCAATGTCAGGGATTCCTGCTTCAAACCAGTCTGGATTCTGCTTCTCTCTTTTACTGAAGGTATCCATGACGGAGTTGTTGATGGTGTCATGTATATGGTTTCACCTCGCTTCAATACTGCTTTGTGGAAAGTCCTTGACAGCCTCTGCAATACTATTGGCAAAATGCTGGCACAGGTCTGGCATTGATGTCCTGGCAGTATTGATATGAGGGTGTGCTTTCTGCTTTGAGCAGTGGATTCACCTGGGCTGGAGATGTGCCTCACTGCCTACCAAGGAGTGATCGGTGTCACAGTCAGCACTGTGATAGTTGCAGGTGACAAGGACACAGTTTGGCGCTCATCTTCTAATGATGACAAGATCCAGATGGTGTCAGTGATGGGGCCATGGGTTTGGCTAGGTTACTCTATGGTTAGGCTTTGTGGCTAAGAATGTGTTGGTCATGCAGAGGTTGTGGTAAGAGCATAGCTCAGGCAATCTCTGCCCATTCTCATTCAGCTTGCCAGCATCAAACTGTCTGATACTGCTGGGCCAGGAATCATGGTCATCTCCAACAAAGGTGTTGTGATTTCTAAGCCCAAGCAGGTGTTCTGTGGTAGGAATCCCTCTAACAGTGGTCTCAAGCTCCATGTAAAACTCATCCTTTGTCTCAGCTGAAGAGCCAAGTGTGGGAGCATAAACAGTCAGGATGGTCACTGGGCCTAAAGATGTTGAGAGGCAGACAGAGAGCATTTGAGCTGTGGCTTTTAATGGCAGTTTGATTGAGAACATCAGGGAATTTCTCACTGCAGAACTGATGCCATTCAATCACTATTCCTCTGGTTCCTTACCCTTCCAGGAGAACATGTAGTCCTGTCCCGTTCTCTGAGGCTACCATTTGCTGGGAAGTCTGGTCTCCTTCAGTGCAGCAATATTGATGTGGACCTTCTTGAGTTTATGATCGATGATGGCTGTTTTCCTGGAGTCATCAATGTGGTGAAGATCATCAGAAAGGCTGGGGCATAGAGTCCTGACATTCCAATATGGGTAGTTTACTTTTCTTTTTTTCATTTCCTGGTGCATGATTTTTCAGTCTGCTCATCAATATTTACCTTAGCTCTTAGCACCTATTGAAGCAGGCAGACTGTGGCAGGTTAACATCTTACTAGCTGGGGGTTGCCCAGCTTGAAGCGGGTGATAGCTGACCAGTCTGTTGGAGACAGCCCATAGTATCTGAGCTTACAACAATCACTCTGGACTTATAACTCATAACTGCTGCTCTCATGTTATTTCTGATGTTGTGAACAGTGGCACTGAAGTGACCTCTCCAGGATGCAAGCCTAGGCATAGTATATGGAGATCTTGAGATGCCCAGTGGACAGGATCCTCCTCTCTGCCTCCCTAATGTTGTCCAAAGGAACACAGAGTGATTTGTTTGACATCTGCTTGGCTGCAGGAGCTGCTAGAAGGATGTAAGAGTTGACAACCAGCCTCTTTAGGGGCTCCACTAAGAATGTTTTATTTGGGTTTCCTCCCATAGCCTTTTCTTCTCCCAAAGATGTCCACAAGACAGTGGGGCCATCATGCAAAG